>NW_028151052.1:0-33539 GCF_964638095.1 Poromitra crassiceps | reverse complement strand
GGGCGGCATTAAACGAACGCACCCAAGTATGTTAGAGAAGCAGTATAGCGGAGGGGAGGCGGACCTCTGAGCCTTCCTCATCGGACCATCGTGATTAATTACCTGTTTGAATTACAAATTTGCAGATTTAATCGTAAAAAAGGCCAATTCCACTCAACGTAACGCTCGTGGGAGGTGCAAGCATTGTTGAACAAGCGCGCCCTAAGTAGCCTACAGTGTCAGTGCAGTTCAGACTGGGGAGGCGGACTAGCAGATTCAGCAGAAGTCATTTGTGTTGTGGAAAATGTTTTTCACATTCTTTCCTGTTTTCAACCCAATGTGATTAATGAACAGGTCTTCAACTGTGAATTCAACTCGCCTATTTGCATGAAGTCGCTTCCATTACATCCATGCTGCTGCTGTGTTTATCTCTCTCCAATAGCGTTAGGTTCAAAGCCACGCGATAACTAACGTTATCCGGCAGTAATTCTCCCTGTTTTCTGCCAGTAACACACACGTTGTTGGTCAGGATCTGTATCGTTAACATTATTTGTTTTGTCCTTTCAATATTACTGGTAGGGATATAGTGCTTAGTTCAGCCGCTTGACTGTACTTATTAGTAGCCTATCCAGTGGTGTCTCTCATGCAGAGATCAGCTGTCAGGTTGTGAACGTGCAGCATCGCAGCCAAACAGTATCGCAGCTACTTCATAAACCAATTAATGAATTCATAAATACCACCGCAATGGCTATTTGGTTGACATCGCACCCTCGCAACCCTAATCACATATATTATTTTGTTGTTGTTTTTCAGGACAACCCTCCCTTGCTGATGAGCCTTCAGTGAGACAAAGCGCTCCACCCTCCAAGCTACTGTAGGCTACTGTACTTGCCGTGCTGGGACCAGACGAGAGCATTTTCAAGAATGAAAGTTGAAACAAACAATACTCATTGACAGAAGGCAATCATTTGATCTGAAACACTGCAATATCATATCACTGAGCTTAAAGAAAGGCTCAACAGTGTGAATGAATGAAATATAAAACACGTACTGCTGCTAAATTAAACTGCAGCCACTGTAAATTACACATAACCTCTGTTAATATGTATGCTGTTAATTAACACAGTCTATAGTGGTTCTTGCTGAAACGCGTATGTTGTTGCAGTGTTTGAAACAGGAATAAAACCCTCAAAGGACATTTTTTGAGTGCTAGATCCTTCTCTCTGCTGCCCTATGGAAACTCCTGTTTCTCCTGCCTAGCTTTTTTA
The DNA here is from genome assembly GCF_964638095.1 of Poromitra crassiceps. Taxonomy (NCBI): domain Eukaryota; kingdom Metazoa; phylum Chordata; class Actinopteri; order Beryciformes; family Melamphaidae; genus Poromitra; species Poromitra crassiceps. The sequence continues at coordinate 32,292 of NW_028151052.1, read as the reverse complement.
TCCGGTGAGCTTCAGCTGATAGCTGCTTTGAACATTGTGAATAGCAATGCCCTTCCCCCAGTGACAGTCCTTTGTTTTGCTAATTCACCCTGCCACCCTGCAGACACTGAAGGTTTTTGTTTTAGAACAGGTTTTCAACGTGACGCGTTTTCTATACACAAACTGGATTTCCCCTGTTTCCCATATAAGTAAAATAGCCTAACAATAAGATATATAGGCTACAGTAGGACAATTTGAACAAACGGTGACTATTCTGCATGGCATTCCATCAGTGAAACATGATTTTATTGAACAGAAGAGGCTGGTTGGCCACAACAGGGTGTAGAATAATATGGACACTGGAAATAATGTAGCCCATGTGTTTTTTTTGTAACTTTATTTTTAAGGTTTTTGTTTTAGAACAGAGTGCATCATTTTCCAACATTTCTCCACATGAGTGACAGTTTTACAAATGCAAACTCACAAAATTAAAAAACAAAACAAAAAAAACATTCAGGTCATCATGATGGGTGTTACAGATCAATTCTTAGTTTTTTAATAGTTAGCTTTGTGTTAAGTTATGTTGTTCGGTTACTTGATTTATCCTTTCTCAATCTTAGATAGAAGGTCAGGTTTTCCATCTAATATATTTCCTGTACAATTGCTATCCACTCTTTTTTTGTTGGTGGATCCTGGTTTAGCCATTTTCTTGTTATTGTTTTTTTGCTGGCTACAAGAAGTATTTTGAGGAGGTATTTATCTTGGAGATTAAATTCGATTGGTATATTCCCCAGGTATATGGTGCCAAAACTGTCATCTATTTCAAAACCCAGTATTAATTTGATCTCTGAGATTATTTTTAACCAGTAATCTTGGATTGCTGGGCATTTCCAAAATATGTGATAGTGATCAGCCATTGAATTATTGCATTTTGGATGCAATGCATGGATTCTGGTCTATCGTTCTGTAAATATTTTCTTATTGGAGTAATAAAAAATCTGATAAGGTTCTTCCATGAAAATTCTCTCCATTGAGCCCATGTGGTTTTAAGGAATGGATTGAGCTGATGACAAGAATGGCAACTTGAATTTGAGGTCTTCATACTTTTCCTCCGTCATGTTCATGAAGTAGGTTCTTGATGGATGTCTGACTCAGCTGCTTCTGCTCAGTTGAACATGGAGCTGTACGATGCTGTGATTTACTGAAAAAGAAATTAAATTATTATTATTATTACTACCTACAAAATAATAACAAGCCCATACATCATCTTCTTTCTGTTAGCAACCGAAGCAGTTTGTTTACAAACAACCTGATCTTTATGGAACCTATGTTAAGTCCCACTATAAACCATTATCTGTCGTCGTTTCACGTTTTACTGAAAAATGCTGCCACCAGATTAAAGAAAAGACCCTGTGTGATGTTGACTGATGTGTTTTTTTAATGTCTGTGCGCGTTAGTTTTCCTAATTCCCTGATTGAAAAACAGCATGGCTCAGATGACAAGCTAGCTCCATATGCAGCTCCAGTCCAAAACAAAGCTAGCTACTGTAGATTGATTAGCGTTACTGTAGCTACACCATGATGCATGACCGCGCATCAGTCAATATCACATAGGCCTAAATGTTTTCTTTAATCTGGTGGGAAAAAAATGCAATCAAAGTTAAAACGACACAGATATTATGGTTTACACGGGACTTAGATTTAGCTCCCATTAGCCATGTTCGCTAGCCACTTAACTTTATGGCTACAGTCTGTCCATAAGCAGAAATGATGTCTTGTGCGGCGCCGCACTACAGGCATCAGATAGGCTACCAAATAGCCTACCAACAGCACAGAACCATGTTCCTTGAGGAAACGATTAGCGGTACCATGGGGTTAATCACTGTTAACGTTACACATTCAGTTGCAGTTATCTAACGGTGGCATGGCAAGCCTAACATGGCAAACTCCCTAATGTTAACGTTAGCTAACACAGGCCTGCTGTAGACGACAATCTCATAATCTCCTGGCGGAGATAATAATAACAAGCCCATACATCATCTTATTTCTGTTAGGCTACTACCATAAGCAGAAATGATGTCTTACCTTCACTGTTGTGTTACAAAGTTGATGGATGAGTACACACTGTAGCCTATTTCCACAGCGCTGCGTGGCATAAAATACTATTATTTATTTATTTATTTAACGTTATCAGACAGCCTTCTTCTTCTTTGGTTCACTCCAGGCACTTCCTGTGGAGTCAATGAACAGAAATAGTGGACAGCGCCACTCTGCCATTTTAACCGTGTTGTGGTCACACAGTGTATCATTTCTCAGGTGATTCAGCAGATTCAAGTGAGCTGCTGCCACCTATCGTCTAATAAATATTACTGCAGCCTAATTGTTTTCATCAAAGCGGCACACCGCGCGAAAAGGCAACGCCACCTCCCCCTGCTTCTGCAGACCTCTGTATACCCGCCATGCCTATTTCTGCACTTTTTAACCATGCAATAGCCTCTGAAAAGCTAAATACATAAGAAACTAAACACTATTGTTTCAAAATCAAATAAAAGATTTATTTCACAGCAGTGGTGACATAGTCTCGCTAGCCAGCCTCTCTTCCCTTCCCTCAGAGAGTCTGGCGCTGCAGGTTTCCATTATGGGTTTGCGAAAAAAATGTTCTGTTTGGGTAAACCAATCATCCTCGTCTTGGGCGGTGCTTAGCGTTAGTGCCATTGGAAAATAGTTTCGGGGTGGAACTTGTGCCGAGCAGGCCTTCTTTATTGCACAATCCACATTTTCTTCAAAACTTGCCATTTTCAGCGTGTAGCAACGAGTTAGCATGTAGGTTTCTGCCGTTAGCTTTCTACGCTAGCTAGTTAGCGTCATTGTTTTCACATTCGGCGGCCGGGAGCATTACAGCGACACACATGGGAGCTGATTGACATGGTCGGAGCCAATGACAGAGCGTGTGACAGAGCTTGCAAGCGGGGGAGCGGATATCCTGCTGCCACCGAAACAGCCGCTCGAATGGGAGAGCAGCTTTAGAGCAGGGGCGGGCTGATCCCTGTTGCCTGTTTCCACGACGCCAGACTCTCTGAGGGAAGGGAAGAGAGCCTGGCTAGCGAGACTAGTGGTGACATGAAGGCAATATTAAACCTGAGTGTCCTTGCACAATGTAAAATGTCGGGAACTGTCTGCACTCTGAGTCTGAACATAGGTCTATGCACAATCATATAATGAAAGATAGAATGTAGTTGACTACAAAAATAAATAAAACCTAAACAAAATAATAGCCAACAGTGTCATGCCAGGGTCATTAAATAGCCTAAATAAATAACTAAATAATCTGATCACTAAATAAGTGATCAGATCGCGTTGTCTGCGCATGGGTGCATCTCTCTCTCTCAGGAATCGGGATGCTGCTGCTGTGTGCATATGGTGAATGGCGGACTGGAGTTAAAGAGACACCGTTGGCTAGATTTTTCCTTTTTTCACCAAACACTCCACATAGGCCTATACATGAGGTTCAAAACTATAGATCTCTGACACCTTGTAACAACCAAAGCACAGCAAATACGCTTCCATGCCAATTCTGAAACAACAGAGCTATGTTTATAGGGGGTATAGTATGGACCATTCTGGTAGCCTTGGATGTTTATACATTGCTCCACTAGATGGTAAAATCTGTTTTAGGCTACTGCATCCGACACAATGTCACGGTCATGACGAGCAATGTACATACAGATTTGTATTAACTACACACACACACACACACACACACACACACACACACACCCGTGACATAATAAACATAATAAGAATAAGAATAGCAATAGTGATAATAATAATAATAATAGTAATAACAATAACACTACCAATAATATAATAATAATAATAATAAACAATAATAGTAGTAATAATAATAATAATAACAACTTACAATAACAACAACAATAATAATAATAATAATAATAACAGCTTTCTTTTATTTATCTTTTATTTTTAGGGACAGAGTTCACTCAAAAGGTACATGTCAGCTGGGCTGAGTTGAGCTTGGCTGTGTGCGTGTGCGCGTGTGTGCGTGCATGTGTGTGTGTGCATGCGTGTGTGTGTTAGGCGAAACAGCGCCTACACAGAATTGTCTGCGGCTGTTTCTGTGCGCTTCATGGCATTGATTAAAGCTTGGTTTACACAGCCGAATTCATGGCAGTGTAGGTCGGACTAGTGGGAGGTCGGACTAGCGCCCGGACCCCGATCAGTCACCATTCATATAGATCCCCATGAGAAAAATTGATTGCATTCTAATGAAAATCACACAAAGAAAAATAATGGCTCCTGTTGAATTAATCGAGGACTGAAGCCTTGCACTTGTTGTAAATAATTAAATTAAGCCTACTTACCACTTTGGAATATGTTTTCATATTTATTAATTTTTATTTGCTCCCAAGTAGCTATATGTTTGACCCCGCTTTTTGCAGCTGAACGGTGCGTAGAGAAATATCACTAAATCACCAGCGTAAAAAGGTTACCATAAACGTCTCGAAAGCGCACCACAGTGCCGTGTCTGCAACAGAGCTGAGGCTGACATGTCATATACGCCAGAATAGCCTACATCGAGGCAATTTAATGGGATAGCGTACACACAGATGTAATTCATATCTAGGCTACTCCTGCATTTTGCAGCTGCAACTGTGTTGCTTTTGGCCTGTATGATGTGTTTGAAATCTTCATATTTTTTTATATATATTTATATATATATTTTTAACTTAACTTAACTTAACTTAAACTATCCCCGCACAGTGTCAATTCAGTTTATTATTATTATTATTACTATAGTTTATTTTATTATTTTATTATTTATTATTATTTCTAAATCTATGGTCTAAATAGGTGTATAGATGTATTTTGGAAATGTATTATAGATTACTTCCACTAGCAAAAAAAACATGAGGGTTTTATTGAGTTTACAAGCTGCTGTGTGGAGGCAGAAACTAACCTGACACTGCGAGATGAGGGTGGTATTGTTTTCACAAACTGCACATCCATCTGGGTCTGGCCTAACCAGAGCCGATGTCATGTAACGACTTGGCAGGTGATTGGATGAAGCGTCTGCTATCACCGAAAACATAAAACGTGCTTTCCTGTATTCGATTGCGCAACACAACAACAGCTGATTTGTAATGTAAACAGGTCAATGGGCCACTTCCAAAAGGACTAACCCAATGAGTGAGCTGGAGCACACGAAGTCACTTAAATAAATTTAATAAAGGTACAAAAACTGACGTTTCGACGCGCACTGCGTCTTCTTCAGAGTCAAACAGTACAGGCATAAATCCCAGCCCTTAAGAGAGCCTCCATTCTAGGTGGTAGTTTCTGATTGGTTACAATGGAGTGGGAGGTGCTTAATCAATAAGCCTATACCATGAGAGCACTCACAGAAAAAATAGAAAAGGAGGGCAGTGCTGTGTTAGAGCAGCACTCCCTCATAATAATACATAACAAACAACAAGTACAATACAACAACACATCACTTCCTCACAATAAGATCACAGGTAACAAGAGAGGCTCAGTTCCTCGTTTAGTCCCTGTGGTTCCACTGTATTCAGGGTGAAGATCCAAAAAGCCTCTCTTCTAAGTAGCCTGTTGACAATGTCTCCCCCTCTCTGTGAGGGAGAGACTTTCTCAATCCCCCAAAATCTGAGTGTGGCTGCAGAGCCATGTTTGGCCTGTGCATAGTGTCTGGCTATGGCGTAGTCCATATTGTTGTTGCGGATAGCAGCCTTATGCTCAGCAATTCTTATCTTAAGTTGGCGTTTGGTTTGACCAACGTATACCAAGCCACATGGACATTTTAAGATGTAGACTACATGTGTAGTACTGCAGTTGATGAATGACTTAATGTTGTATTTTTTACCTGTACGGGGGTGAAGAAACTGTTTGGTGTCTGATGAGTTAGAGCAGTGTGTGCAGTGACCACATCTGTAGAAACCTGAAGGGGGTGGGCATAGCCAGGTGGTTTTCTGAGGGGGGCTCATAGCACTGTGGACCAGTCTGTCTTTAAGAGAACGGGATTTTTTGAATGAGATGAGGGGGGGTTCGGTGCATAAATGTTTTAGGGCAGGGTCACTCTGTAAGACATGCCAATGTTTTTTAATGCTGTTTTTGATCTCTCCTCCGATGGAGGAGAACTCGGTGGAGAAGCAGAGGCGTTGGGTGGAGCAGCGCTTTGATTTGGTAAGGAGGCGGGCTCTGTCGGTGCGCACCGCTCTCTGATATGCTGCTGTGATGTCGCTCTCTGCATATCCTCTGTCGCGGAAGCGATTGGTCATGTCAACTGCCTTGCACTCAAAGTCCTCATCTGTGCTGCAGTTTCTTCTTCGACGAAGAAACTGTCCGATGGGAATATTTTTAATCAGCTGCTTTGGATGATGACTGTCCGCTCTCAGGAGGGTGTTTCTGCTGAGAGGTTTACGGTAGATGGTGCTGTCCAGACCCCCGTACCTGTTTTTGGAGATGGTCAAATCGAGAAAGTTAATGTTTTCATTAGAGTGATCCACTGTGAAGCGTAGATGTTGAGTGGTGGAATTGATGTAATCCACAAAGTCCTTCAGTTCAACAGTGGTGCCGGCCCAAACAAACAGTATATCATCTATGTAACGTTTCCACAGAATGATCTTAGAGAGGAATGTGTTGTTGGCTGAGTTGTGAATGAACCTAGCTTCCCAGAACCCCATAACTAGACATGCATATGACGGCGCAAAAGCACTGCCCATACTTACACCTCTCTTCTGAAGATAATATGAACCTGCATATTGGAAATAGTTTCTAGAGAGAACTATTTCTGTGAGAGTCAACAGAAAGTCGTTGGGTGGTAGCACCTCAGTGGGGCGTGTATCGATGTAGTGCATTAATGCTTCAATACCTACACCGTGAGGGATGCATGTATACAAGCTCTGGACATCACATGTGACAATTAATGTCGTCATATTCCAATGTCCCAAATGTCGTCAGTGCTGTTTCTCAGTATGACTGAGAAACAGCACTGACGACATTAGTTGTCCGGATAGGGAGAATACACCATTCAGGAAGAAATCACGATTTGTTCCCTATGTCAATCTCAATCCATCCATTATCACCTACAGCCATCTGATAGAAAACGATTTGGTAAAAATCTGCAAAAAGGCAAACCATAAGAAAATTAATTTATCAGATGCTGAAATGAAATCTTTAAATGAACTGGAAAAAAGAAAGGACATAATTATTCGCTCTGCTGACAAAGGGGGCTCCATTGTAGTGATGAGTTTGGGACAGTATGATAACAGCATTAAATCCCAACTCAACGATCAAGATTGCTACACCCCCTTAACTGGTAACCCTGTGAATGAACATAAAACTGAGATAGACCAGATTCTGGAGTCTGCACACTCAAGAGGTTGGATCACCGACAAAGAAAAAGACTTTTTGATTGTACAACACCCTATCTGCCCTGTGTTCTATGGTCTCCCTAAAATTCACAAATGTCTAACACATCCACCTCTCAGACCCATTGTATCCAGCATTGGCTGTCTCACTGAACCCTTGTCGCAATATCTGGACTTCTTCCTTAAGAAATTCGTCCCCAACCTTCCCTCCTACCTAGGAGACACAACGGACGTATTAACAATGTTAGAGTCTTTCAAATGTGATACCGACATTAATTGTCACATGTGATGTCCAGAGCTTGTATACATGCATCCCTCACGGTGTAGGTATTGAAGCATTAATGCACTACATCGATACACGCCCCACTGAGGTGCTACCACCCAACGACTTTCTGTTGACTCTCACAGAAATAGTTCTCTCTAGAAACTATTTCCAATATGCAGGTTCATATTATCTTCAGAAGAGAGGTGTAAGTATGGGCAGTGCTTTTGCGCCGTCATATGCATGTCTAGTTATGGGGTTCTGGGAAGCTAGGTTCATTCACAACTCAGCCAACAACACATTCCTCTCTAAGATCATTCTGTGGAAACGTTACATAGATGATATACTGTTTGTTTGGGCCGGCACCACTGTTGAACTGAAGGACTTTGTGGATTACATCAATTCCACCACTCAACATCTACGCTTCACAGTGGATCACTCTAATGAAAACATTAACTTTCTCGATTTGACCATCTCCAAAAACAGGTACGGGGGTCTGGACAGCACCATCTACCGTAAACCTCTCAGCAGAAACACCCTCCTGAGAGCGGACAGTCATCATCCAAAGCAGCTGATTAAAAATATTCCCATCGGACAGTTTCTTCGTCTAAGAAGAAACTGCAGCACAGATGAGGACTTTGAGTGCAAGGCAGTTGACATGACCAATCGCTTCCGCGACAGAGGATATGCAGAGAGCGACATCACAGCAGCATATCAGAGAGCGGTGCGCACCGACAGAGCCCGCCTCCTTACCAAATCAAAGCGCTGCTCCACCCAACGCCTCTGCTTCTCCACCGAGTTCTCCTCCATCGGAGGAGAGATCAAAAACAGCATTAAAAAACATTGGCATGTCTTACAGAGTGACCCTGCCCTAAAACATTTATGCACCGAACCCCCCCTCATCTCATTCAAAAAATCCCGTTCTCTTAAAGACAGACTGGTCCACAGTGCTATGAGCCCCCCTCAGAAAACCACCTGGCTACGCCCACCCCCTTCAGGTTTCTACAGATGTGGTCACTGCACACACTGCTCTAACTCATCAGACACCAAACAGTTTCTTCACCCCCGTACAGGTAAAAAATACAACATTAAGTCATTCATCAACTGCAGTACTACACATGTAGTCTACATCTTAAAATGTCCATGTGGCTTGGTATACGTTGGTCAAACCAAACGCCAACTTAAGATAAGAATTGCTGAGCATAAGGCTGCTATCCGCAACAACAATATGGACTACGCCATAGCCAGACACTATGCACAGGCCAAACATGGCTCTGCAGCCACACTCAGATTTTGGGGGATTGAGAAAGTCTCTCCCTCACAGAGAGGGGGAGACATTGTCAACAGGCTACTTAGAAGAGAGGCTTTTTGGATCTTCACCCTGAATACAGTGGAACCACAGGGACTAAACGAGGAACTGAGCCTCTCTTGTTACCTGTGATCTTATTGTGAGGAAGTGATGTGTTGTTGTATTGTACTTGTTGTTTGTTATGTATTATTATGAGGGAGTGCTGCTCTAACACAGCACTGCCCTCCTTTTCTATTTTTTCTGTGAGTGCTCTCATGGTATAGGCTTATTGATTAAGCACCTCCCACTCCATTGTAACCAATCAGAAACTACCACCTAGAATGGAGGCTCTCTTAAGGGCTGGGATTTATGCCTGTACTGTTTGACTCTGAAGAAGACGCAGTGCGCGTCGAAACGTCAGTTTTTGTACCTTTATTAAATTTATTTAAGTGACTTCGTGTGCTCCAGCTCACTCATTGGGTTAGTCCTTTTGGAAGTGGCCCATTGACCTGTTTACATTGTTTTGTCCTGTTCTGAGAGCACCGACCTCCCTCTGTGGAGGGGTTGAAGCGCAGGAGATTCCTTCTACAGCTGATTTGTAAAGCCATGTCTTTGTATTGCTAGAATGGATGGGCTGGGGGGAGGGGAGGTGTGACGATTGCTTAGATTTTATGCATGAGGAGTGATGTTCGTCCCTCCAGCCGGTCCATTATATCACCCCCTTTGATAGGAGTTGAGACATTCAGATGGAAAATGGCAGGCACGCAGTCACAACTTTTCACCTGTGGATATATGCACATACTTAGAATTTGTCGCAGGAAATGACAGGAATGTGACGTAAAGTGCAAACTATGCCCAGGCCAGAAGCATTTATCCACCGCTGTGAACACAAATCTCTCCAAGCAGCTGATAACAGCAACACAAGCTAGCAGGCTAGCAATTAGACCCAGGGACCCATGCTGAGTCGACCTGAGCAGGTAATGTCAAAAGCAAAGACAAACAGGCGTGTTGCACCCAGGCGTGTCCCAGTTGTAACAACCAAAGCTGGGAGAAAGTTCTCAGTCTCTAGTTGAGCCAAAGTGGATAGAGAATTGAGTCTAGCTCAACCACTTCACCACCTCCAACCAGCCACTGAGGAGGAGTGTGCCGTTTCAAGTAACAGTACATCATTTCTGTTTTAAAGTCCTTAAATCAAAGAGTCACCGGGGTTGCTAATGTGCAAAGTTGACCAGTGCAGCTTTAATTGATGAGAAGAGAGATGCAAGGACAAACACTTGTGGAAATGAGGAGCACAGAAGGGATAATAGTATCCAGGGAGCGCTGTCAGATTAGGCAGTCCGTCTCATTTGCCACATGCATGTGGTCCGGATGTACTGCGATTCCAGAGCAAGAGTCCATGGTTTTGTCCCCACTACTAATGACATATAGAAGAATGAGGAGGAGGGTGTGGTGGAGTGGAGTGGGGCAGGAGAGGGGTTAGGGGGTTTGATTGTGACAGAACCAGTCCAGAATAATTAATCTTACACAAGTGCTGGCAGATTGATTAGCCACAATAGATTACAGGTGATGAAACCTAGTTGTTGCAATGAACCATAATGCCTGCATTATTCCATTTAGTTATGTTTAATGTGCTGAAGCTATGGGACCTTCACATCACCTGGCATGGAAAATTAATTGAAGGCTCTCCCAGACTCATACATCATGCTTTGAATGTTATTCTGCGGTGGAAGTAAAAAAAAAATTACTTCAGAAGGAGAAGCGAGCTTCAAGGTTCAAAACTAACCCTCATGTCCTGGTAATGTATTACCACTTCCCTCCCCCGTCATGCTATTCTTAAGATCTGTATGGTGAGACAATCTTTAATCACTGTATAATGTATTCATGCTTTGTGTCATATTTTGCTATACTGAAAAACTGCAACGAAGCATGGTTAATGTATGAAGGCAGTTATAAGTGGACCAATGGGTAAAAGCTATGACAGACTGCACCCGCTTTCTGAAATCAGCCCTTTGTGTTAATGAGAAGAGATGAAGAGTCAAACCACCATACATCACCACTGAATACACTTGCAGATACAATCTAATTTTCCATAGAACCAAATCCCGGGAGACCTCGTCAAGTATGTTGATCTTATTCTTGTGAATGATTTTTCAAAAGACCCTCTCCTTTCTCCCTGCCCTCAAAATGTGGTTCTACAGTAGAGTCTATCCACACACACACACACACACACAGACACACACATGCGCACGCGAGCACTCACACACACACACACACACACACACACACATACACACATACACACACCTGCACACACACACACTTCCCTTGCCTCCCTGGCCCCTGCTCATCTCCCACAACCTCCCCCAAGTTTATCCCTGCTTGATGACCGCGTGTTTTACGGCCCCCAGACTAAGCAAGGCCATTATGACACTATATTCAGTCTGCTCTCTGCAGATCAATACTCAGTTTGCATGGCCACGCTCCACTGGCTCTGTGATGGGGGTATAACTCTCCTATCTAGTGAGACACACAGAACCAGTGTAGATTATGCATCTCCCCTGGGTAGTAGGAGAGGGAAGGGGGGGGGGGGACAATGCTGTCAGTGCAGTATTGAGGCCATAAATGGCCCTGTCTCTTTGTGTAACAAACAAACAAAAATCCCTCCTATATCTTTAACGATGGATGCCATTTAGTGGGTTGAGACTATAATAAACTGTGGTTGTCTCTATTGTCATCCAGAAGACTGATGAGGTCTGATGAACGTTGCCATGACTGCGAGATTAGGCTTTCAACACACACACCCCCAACCAATCATGGTTTCAATCGTGCAAAATGTGTGCCTATCTTCCCAGTTGGACCTCATTTGGATCTGGTAGTTTTTACAGTTGCACTTCTTTTCCAGTTATTAGAGCATACATGGTTGCAGCAGTTATATATTTTCTTTATGTACAAATACACGCCATATGGCTAGGCTATTCACACCCTATGCGAGGGCAGTGTAGTGCAGCCTATGCGCGCAGCATGCGGTTGGCATAATATTTTAACCAATAATGACCTTTGGGACACAAAGTTGTTGTGAACTTTCTCTGCCACTACTCAGATATCAACACTATGATCCCCACAAAACATCATCACAAACACTTGATGCCCATTTTTAAAGGGGGATTAAACCCCCAGACTTCTGGCAAAACGGCATGCTACTTGATTTGAAAATAAAAAGGCAGCAGATTCCAGCCAATAGGTTGTTCCAATGCAAATTGACTGTAGGCACTGTTGTGTCTTGTCTTCATTACTCTTATAGCAGAAACAGCTGCCATGACAGTCTGTCCGCATCGATAACAACTTTATTTTAGGAGCCACAATATCCTTATAAATATCAACAACTAGCCAACGCTGGTGGGCTTTATGGAAAGAATGTGACTCGAACTGTTCAACAGTTATATCAAACTGGTCATTCAGTGGTGTTTTATTGCCATGTAACGTTAGCCCACATCTAACAGCTAGTGTTAGCTAGAGTAATATAGAAGAGAGAGTGGCGCCAACGGAAGTCCAAAAAGCGTGACTCACGTAGCGGGGGAATAGCCAGGAAGGTGGCTAGCGCTACATTTTGAATGCATAAAATAATGCGGATAATATAGAATTTGATCCTTTAAACTTACTCTCTCAAAAGTACATCACAAACGGACAGCCCTGCTCAAACCTCGCTAAAAACTGGTCCATTGGAGTGAATGGAGATGTTGCAACTCTTCTATTATGTGGGTCCATTGGAGTGAATGGAGATGTTGCAACTCTTCTATTATGTGGCTCTGGTGTTAGCTAATGATCACATGGGTGGGAAAGGGGGTGTTCGTCGACCATGACGTAACAGTAGATGAAATCGGCCATTTTGGAGGCCCCCCCATAAAGCAGGTTTGAACCCATAGAGGGCAGTCTCGCTGCCTGAAAATGATAGTGTGTAGAAGGCAGTTATACAGTTTAATACAGGTTAGTCTCAAATGTGGAGATTTTGACCAGAATTCTTCAGCAACACACCTCTAAAGCCATATACATTGGTTTAAAGCTGAAAAAAGTTTTTTAGGGTTTAGTTACACTTTAAAGGCCCATTCCGTTGGTTCTGGCAAGAAATAAATGTGCACAAAGTGTTTATTATTGGCACTGAGTGAATGCGCCTTGACGTAACTTAAAAATGGCGACCAGGGGCGTTTCTCTCCGACCAGCCGTTATACCGAAGATACATGTAAAAACCGCAGTTTCGAAGGGGATAGCATCTCCCGCCACAGCTAGAGGATGTGTCTGCGCGCGTTCATGAGCCTCTTGTCCTAGACGGCTACAGGAAATGGCTAAACTAGCTTTTAACGTTACGTTCGTCGCTAGCTGCTAGCAAAAGGAAACAACAGACTCCAGAAAAAGTCCACACTAAATAAATAAATAAATATTTATCTAATGAAGCCCGTCTGGCCAGACAGCAGCAATGTGACCGACATCGGGGGGAAACTAGAGTCAGGACTGTGTTTTCGGTTCATGAAGGAAACTTGCTGCTTGTAGCTACTGTAATGTGGTTTTGACCAGATAAGCTTAGCTGCTTGCTAATGGATTTTCAAGATTCAAGATTTTTGCTGTCACTCCGTAGTACAAGTATATGACCACCTGGTCAGAAACTCTGCTAACATTACCGTCTTGTGTGAAGTAATGCAACCCTAACGTTACTACCGTTATGCTTATGGTCATGGAACATTATTATTTGACTGCATTTAGCTGCAGTGGTGAGTCGTTAGCTTGATGCTATACGCGGCTAACTAATAGATTTAGCTATATTTATAGAAATGACCACCAGCCCCACTAATAACGTTACTGTCTTGTGTTGATAATGAATCTAACAGTCGGAAATATGCCTAACGTTAGCCTACTGTCTGTTATGCTTACGGTACATTGTTTGACTGTTCAGTTTGGTCAACTCCAGGCATTACATGGTACCGTACATACAGGGGGAGCAGGCTATTTCCTGGCTTGTGCTAACGTGAGTATCCACTTCAGTTAGCTGCAGTGGGACTGCACATAGTAACGTTAGCTTGATGCTAATCGCGGCTAAATAATATTAATTTACATTTATAGAAATTACCACCAGCCCCACTAATAACGTTACCGTCTTGTGTGGATAATGAATTTAACAGTCGTAAATATGCCTAACGTTACTGTTATGCTAATGAAACATTGTTTGATTGTTCAGTTTGGTCAACTCCAGGCATTACACGGTACCGTACATACAGGAGCAGGCTATTTCCTGGCTTGTGCTAACATGAGTATCAACTTCCCCGCAGCCAACGCAAGCCAAAACACGGCCAAACATGCCACAATAACGTCCCCTAATTCATCCAGAATCCTTCCTGGGCATCTCGAGGCTGATCTGACCGATAAATTGTCCAGGTTGCCATTTTCAAGTGACTTTTATGAGTTAACATTACAAAGCAACCAACAAGCTCTGCTGTTGCCAGGGCAGGCAACTGCTTGTGCGCGTGCGAGTATGGTGCCCGCGCGTCAGCTCGTTCACACGCTGCCTGCAGTTACACTAACGGCCACCGGCGTCAGTAATAGTGAGTATTGACGGATTGGGCCTTTAAATATAAAAACATGTTTATGCCATAAATATGACATATACAAGGGATCAGCCGAGCAGCATTTTGGTAAACAAACGGCGTCACTGAAAACGGCAATGGGACCCATAGAGCCAGCCTTGAGTGCTCACTCTAGCCCTGGCTGTGCTGTTTAGATTTTAAAACTGCAACAGTTAACGCAACTTTAACACAACATGCATTATACATCAGACTCGTGAGCTACTTCTGCTCTCACTCAAAATGTCAAAATATAAGCAATGTCATAAAGTTTTTAAGATATTAACGTTTGTTTGGCACAACTCATACTAGTTAACTGCCGCGGTTCTGGGGGATTGGCGGTGTCATGACGTGACGCAGATTCCTCGTATATGATGTAAAATATATTTCTGTCTCATGTCTGAAGTACCTGTTCGTGTGCAGAGGCGGTGGGTAAACGCTGACACTTGCCGCCGAAAACAGCAATGTAGCAATATATATATTTAAGGTGCTGATAGTAACTTGAGCAAACAGACAGCTGAGCTGACTAACTCACAGCGCTGGCACATCGGAGGTCCGGGTTGCGGACATTTTTATTTATTTATATACAGTATATATATATTTTTTAAATCTAGCATAAATTGTTCAATCTGGACATAACACTGCCATAACGGTTCAAGGAGGGTTCAGAAAGTCATATTAACATATGAAAATGATGAAATGGTGTGTCAAGGACTGTTTACAGTAGCCTACAACAAAATAAAGAGCTGCGCGACATTTATAATTGATGAACGGTACTGTAGGTTAATTAAGACAAGCCAAGTAACGTTAAGCTTCCTTGATGTAGAATATCCGGTGAGTGTCACGATACACTCAGTTCATGATAGGATACGATACACGATATTGGGTTCACGATAACCATACGATATTTTAACAATATTTTTTTGCGATCGATTTGTAAGTTGAGGGGGCATCCTCCACGCTAATTTCAGTAATTTCACCATTTTCATCCTCCGTAACGTCCCTCCTTCGGTTCAAACAAAACAATGAAAAGGAGAGCGAGCATGCAATCAGATGCAGATCAGTGCCACCATGTTCAGCTTCTTTTTCTCGCGATATGAGATTTCATCTCAACAATACATATTGTCACGTTTTGATATCGCGATATATTGTGGTACGATATATTGTGACATCCCTAGTGAGTGGTGATGATGGTGATTTTCATCTGACAATAGCAAGGATAGTAGGAGAGATCGGGGGCAATTGTAACCTTTTGACATTTGTCCCTCCAGATAACATCCAATAGAGCAATCATCCTATGAGAAACGTATATGTGCACCAATTGATATATTTTCACTCAGAAGGACAAGACTATAATTTCATTAATAAATTAATTTAATTTAAAACAAGAAGTCACTGGGCTCTATCTTCCCAAAAGCGTTAATTTAGCGTTTCCCCGTGCACAATGCAAATTGGGGGTGGACACAAGCGCATGCCTGTGAGAACTGTACTGGGCATTGGCTGCCACAAGCCAAAGCAGGCATTTCAGCGCTAAAATGTGGTGCGCGCACTTACTTTGCACTAAGAGCTTTGAAAAGGACCTCTTACGCGCAAATACCTCTCTGCGCTGGGTGCGCTGCACGGAGATTACCGTTGCGCTCCCTGCGCAGAGAGGTATTTGCGCAATGGAAAGTGGAATTCCTTTTGGATTTGTCATTACGCAAAGCCTTGCCACGCCAAGACATCAAATTATGCTGCTAAAATTGGGTATTAGCAGATAATTCAGTGAGGCAATCAACTATAACTCACTGAGAAACTTTTATCACATGCAAAGAGGGAAATGAATTGAAAAAACTTGTTGGACAATAGACATAGGCTATTTACCTTCATAAGCCGGAGGTTCGTTGGCACCACAGACGATCTGTCAATAAGCTCTCTCTGTCCTCGCATGAGTGAGTACACTCTATTACGCATGGAGATAATTACAGCATATTGCATGCCTCGTGCAAACAAACCATTGCGAGACGGGTAATCTGATTGGTTTTGATTGATGTAATGCCCAGCCTTGCCTGGCCACGCCTGTGAATAATTCTGGTAGTTAAGACCGCCAAAATCCCGTTTGCGCAGGCATTTTGGCTCTAATTTGCGCTTGCGACACCTGCCGTGAACCTTTCCGCATCCCAGCCGAGAATTGCATCCCCAACATATTTCGGGGCTGTTTTAACTTAGAAATCAGGGAGGTCACGTCTACTACCAGACAATTATAACACTTTTAAACAGTTACATTTCTGTATAAATGATTACAAGTATGCTCCCGTGAGGTGGGGATGCTTTTTTTTGCTGATTGGTGGGGGAGAAAAACTTGGCAGAACACCTATCTTCCCTGCCTTAAGGCATGCAAACAGGTGCGCAAAAAGTTATTAGGGGATAGCGCCTGTCGGAAGATGGAGCCAACTGTTACAATTCCCCCCTTGGGCAATCTGAAAATATTTTTTGTTAGTTATGATTTTGTCCAGAACTCCCATAGAAAAGAAATAAAATAAAAATAAAATAAAAGTATTGTAGGTATAGAGGTAAAGGATAATCAAAATAGCCTTCTACATTATCTAATTGTTAGCTTGATTGTTAGCTAGTTTGCTTAAATCATTTTCCCATGAATCTGATGGGGACCCCATCCAAGCCCCTCAAAGACCCCTGTGGTCACCAGACCCCCGGATCATCTCTCCCCAAAATCTAACACCCCCTCCAACACCCCCCACCCCCAGTCTATAAACACAAATAGCCACATTTACTATTTACACCCAGGTGAAAATAGGCACATCTGCTATTTACTCCCGGGTGCAAGTCGCTGTTCTTTACAGTAACTTATATCCATGTGATCAAACTTTCATTTTTTGCACTTTAATCCTTGCATCTGAAGCCAACTTTGACTGCATCTTCACCATCCTGCATCTTGGTTCCTGCTCAATGCCACTGACATTGACTGAAAGCTTTGGAAAGTCTCACAATGTATTCAACCTGTATCTCAAACTTGTCTCTCGGTTGGTGACCCAGTGGTCAAAGCTTTCAGAGGACATATCGAGCAGGTTATTGATTTTTAACACTTCACTTCATCTTCATGAAATGGCAGTGAGACGTGAACGCCCCAAAACAGACCGCTTTGTCCACCCACCCCCCTCTCTGTCTCTCTTTCTCTCTCTCTCTCTCTCTCTGGCTCTCTCTGGCTCTCTCTGGCGCTCTCTCTCTGTCTCTCTCTCTCTCGCTTCATCCACCCTTCCCACCCCTCCATCTCATCCTCTCATTCTCTGAATCGTATGGTCAATAGACACACGAGGGGGTTCGCGACGTGAACAATAGTCTTTCTCCTAATGTTGAAGCCAGACACACTTCACTGTGTGTCCTACATACCATGTAGAGGTCAACAAACAAACCAAAATAAACAAACAGAGCAGGCCAACATGAACTACATCCAAAACATCTATTCCAATTTCCGATCATAATGATAGTAAACAAGAACTGGTTTTGGGGCTGCTGTGGAGAACTTTCTTGAGCTTTGGCTCTTTACTGTACATTACGTGTAATGGGTCTAGGCCAGGGGTGGGAAATCTCTAGGCATACAACATTAGATAACATTAGACAGTGTAATCCAAACAATAAATCCAGACAACATGGCCCAAAGGACAGACCATAGGAAAACAAAATGCAAATAAAACACATGTACACATACGGGGGTCATCCCTATGTTCCCCGGGTCCTAGGTTCCCCGCGTCCTATGTTCCCCGTTTTTGTGGGACCGGGGAACATAGAACCCTTTCTATGAAAAAGGGTCCTATGTTCCCCTCTTTTCCCAAATAGGGTCCTATGTTCCCCGCTATGTTCCCTGGTCCGATGTGTCTCCCGAAATGCCAAAAACAGCCTACCTCATATGATCGCGTGATTCAATCAAAAGACAACACTCTCCGTAACATTTGGAAAGGGCTACAAACACACAAACACACACACACACACACACACACACACACACACACTCTCCCTCTCTCTCTCTCTCTCTCTCTCTCTCTCCCCCCCTCTGCGTGTGTGTGTATGTGCGCGTGAGTGCGCTCACTGCGCATCTCTCCCCCTCTGTTTTTTAGACGCAACTGGAACAGAACTGAACTTCCCCGCAGTCTCAGTGCATAGCCTATAGGCTACTCCTTCCGAATTGCGCACTCCTTATAAACTGCTTGGCTTGGATGCACGGGGACGCGCGCTGCATCTGAGAGCCGTGATTGAATTTCATATTATTTGGTTCTCTGTGTACTGACTTAATGCCTTCCAGCTAAGAAATAACAGCCATATGCCTGTTAAAACATATTTTGCCATACTAGAGCATCCCATTCATGGTGTGTTTTGTTTGTTTGTCTGTCTGTCACATGGCACATTCATTAGGCCATTTGTTACTTTTTCTGTTAATTGCTTGAGTCACTAAATGTGGTGAAATATTGACTGTTATTTCAGATGAGTATTTCTTTGTTTATCTAATAGGTTCAAATGCTAATATCGCCAAATTAGCCAGGCTATAGGCTATGTTTGCTGCTCCAGGCCCGATACGCGCTTTAGACTAGAGTGTGCGTTCTCAAGGTGTAGCCTATTTATTTTTGCTCTGTGGGAGATCTCCCACAGTGGAGTGGGGGAGAAAGCAAGCGGGACAGCTGTGCCCAGTCCCTGAGCAGCGGCTGGGCGATTCTGAAAAAAAAAAAAAAAAAAAGAGTCCGTGGCAGCCGACATCTAAATAAAGGCTATTTCTCACCAATGTCTGAGTCGCACTCAATAACATCCTTCCCCAGGCAGGCTGATGTCGCTGTCCATCGGCAGGGGTGCTGAAATGTAGCCTAAACCAACTGTAAAAACTAATATTTTATTGTAGGCTACTGCTTTAGGATACTTTAGTTTCCTCTTCTCTCTCTCTTTCTCTCTCTCTCTCTCTCTCTCCCCACTCCACAGCTGTCCACGTAATCTAACATAGAGGACTCATATACAATGTCTTTGTAGTAGTAACTACAAAGACATTGGGGCCTGGATGGTTGCTCACCACCTCAAACTGAACTTAGAAAAAACAGAACTTCTCTTTCTCCCTGCCAAAGACTCCCCTCTGACCGACCTCTCTATCACCATCAACAACTCCATAGTATCACCCTCCATAACAGCCAAGAACCTCGGAGTCATACTTGACAATCAATTATCCTTCTCCCCTTTCATTGCTGCCACCGCACGTTCCTGCCGCTTTGCCCTCTATAATATCAGAAAAATCCATCCATTTCTCACCATAGAAGCATCACAACTCCTGGTTCAATCCCTTGTCATTCCCCGCCTTGACTACTGTAACGTTCTGCTTGCCGGTCTCCCTGCCTCCACTATCCAACCACTTCAACTCATTCAAAATGATGCAGCCCGTCTGATTTTCAATCAAAACAAATTTTCCCATGTCACCCCCCTCTTCCGTCATCTACATTGGCTTCCCATCCTGGCTTGCATTAAATTCAAGACCCTGGTTTTAGCCTACAAAGCAGTCTACCAAACAGCCCCTCCATATTTACAGCCACTGGTCAGTTTCCAAACCTCCTACCGCTCCCTCCGCCCCTCCACTAGTGCAGGACGCTTCGCCCCTCCCTCCCTGCGCGGCCCTACAGGTCGCGCTCGAACAAGACTTTTTTCAGTTCTCGCCCCGACATGGTGGAATGAGCTCCCCCCTGCAGCTAGAATGGCCACATCTTTGCCCATATTGAAAAGAAAACTAAAAACTCATCTATTCACCATCCATTTTCCTATCTCTCCCTCTGCTGTTCATACACTGTAATAATCTGCACTCTTGATCATTTTTATCTATGCATATTTTTTATCATGATCACATATTGTCTGTTTTAATCTATTTCCATTATTCTGCTATGTTTAATTGTGTGATGTATTTTAATCTGTTGTACGTCGCTTTGGATAAAAGCGTCTGCTAAATGACAATAAAGTAAAGTAAAAAGTAAAGGGGGGCGGGGTGTTGCTTTGTAGCAGCCAGGGATATTTGTGTAACACTGATCCAATGTGTTTTTTCCCCGTGTGTTGAAATGTATGTTCTGGTGGAGGGTGGGCATTCTTTTTTTCAGGTCTCTATTAAAATCCCCTGCCACTACCAGCGCCGTTTCTGGCTGTCTTGCCTTCTGTGCGCTGATCGCGTGGTCCAATTCTCTGAGAGCGTTATTTGTGTCTGCTTGTGGTGGGATATACACAGCTGTGAGGGTGACTGTGGTAAATTCCCTCGGACTGTAGTGAGGTACGCACTGAAGCATGACATACTCCAGGTCTGCTGAGCAATACGTCCCGATATTAGTGTTGTTGGTACGCCAGTTCTTATTAATCATCAAACAAACACCGCCCCCTCTCTTCTTACCAGAACATTTTGCGTCTCTGTCTCCCCTGTGCACGCTGAATCCAGGTATTGTGATGGCGTGGTCTGCTGTCTCAGGTGAGAGCCAGGTTTCAGTCAGACACATAACGTTGCAGCTCGTCCTTTTGAAATTGTGCTCCTGCTCTTAGTTCGCACATTGTGTTTTCTAGCGACTGCACGTTAGCCAGAAGAACGCTCGGCAAAGGTGGTCTGTTTGCGCGTCTCCTTAGGCGGGCGTTTAATCCTCCTTGCCTCCCTCTTCTCCGTTGCTGTTGTTTGAGTTCAGGGAATTTGGTGAGGTCCGGGGCCAACCAGTCCTGGTTGGGGTGATTTCGTGCATTTCTGATGTTTATTAGCACGTCCCTGTTGTATCTGTGCGTGGTGGCGCTGGTGAGAGTCCTGTTGTTGATGTCCTCCATTTTTGGCGCGCAGCGAGAGCAAACAATAGTCCCCGTTGTTGTGCTCTTTTTCTGCAACAAGTGCAAATACGCTACTATGTGCACTATATAAAAGACATTGATATATACACTGGATATTTACAAAGCGAATAGACGCAACGAAATTATAAACAAAACGAAATTACTCTAAGAAAAAAGTCTATATCCTACGAAGTTTACGGAGCTCTGTAGCTGGTCGCCCTCGCTCTCCCGGCGCCCTCTCGCCTCTCTGCCAGGGACTCTTCTTGTCCCTGGCACCTCAATGGTGGAATGAGCTTCCACCTTCGTTCAGGACGGCCGAATCACTGCCGATCTTTCGGAAAAGACTAAAGACTCACCTTTTCAGGCTCCATCTGGGCCCTTCTTGAACTAACTTCTTTCTCTCTTTAAAAAAAGAACTAACCTGAACTAAACTTGTACCACTGTTCCTTCAGAAGTTGTAGTTGTCATAGACTGTGTTGCATAGTTGATTGCGCTATTGCTGACAAAAATGTGTTATTGTAAGTCGCTTTGGATAAAAGCGTCTGCCAAATGACGTAATGTAATGTAATGTAATGTGTAGATGGCCTGAATTCATTTGTAGATTGTAATTAAGTTTAGCAAAGAGTTCAGATGGGGGACATATATACTGTACTGTAAAGGTTTATGAGTTGAGTATACTAATTAATTCCTCATTACAAGTACAAAACCTTAAGTACCAATTGATACCAAATACAAATGTATTTTTTAATCTGAGATCAAATGTGCTTGCAAATGTTCTGTGAATAAGGCAAATACTCAATTTGATTTATGACATGTTACATGTTGATTTATGACATGTGGCTCTTACCATTGGATTTTAATTTTGGATTTTGAATAACCAATGCCAGCATTTTCATCATTATATCCTGAGTCATAATGAACCATCAATCAGCATAGCATTGTTTGGATGGATCTCCAAGAACTGTAGCTGTATCTCCAGAAAAGACGAGTATATGAAGAAGTGAGTCCTTGTTTTCTCATGGATTTTCTGGTATTTTCAATATACAATGGATCCTGATGCGGTTAATTGTGCCAAAGGTCATACAACTGACTCATCAAATGATTGTGTAAAACTGATTTTAACCAATTAAGAAGAAGCAGAACACCAAAACCGTTAGTTATGAAGTATTTGACAGCAGTGAGACTCTATTGTTGTCAGAGGTGCAGGGAAATTTATCATACCTTGAGCGTTTTAACTGCCTGTCATGGTATGCTGTCACTGTGGTAAGTTGTCTGTGTGAGTCTATATTGCACCAAAGGGCATTATCAGCAGAAGTGCATGCCCTGGTCCATAGCATCTTACAGTAATGTGGCATGCTTCGCTGGCACATTCATTCCATAGTCTGAGGCAGCTTTGCCTGCAAGGTCACAATCATTTCCCTCAACACTGGAGGTCTTATTTTGCAATCTGTGCTTAAAGAAGTGTGAGACATCTCATCAGCTAAAAATGGCTGGCAGTGGCATGGATGGTATGTCCTCTTCCTCTCCTCTTCAATAACACAGGCCGCTTCAAAACCTTGAGAGATGTTTTTGCTTTTTGTGGGCAACAAAGCGGCTAAGAGGCGTGACAAATCTTAATGCGTGAATGTCACCAAAGGATTTTCCGTTCTTGTCCCCTCTTTGCGATAGTTATAAATAGAAGTCTGCATTAAGTCAATGCAGTCCCTCCAGATCTAATGAAGATGAGTGAACCGCCGCTTTTTTCGTAAATCCCATATTGCATGTCAATGAAATCACTTCATAATATCTCCCCCTCCCTCTCATGCAACATCAAGAGAAGTTGATGGGATGAGCATGGGGCATGTAGTGCATCAAATGTGTTTCTGGACTGCTTAACCCCTTTGCATTTCTAGAGCACATTCTCGACAACAGTGTCCTTAATGCACAGTGCATAATGCATAGTTTACATACAATCAGACGTTAGTCTCCTCCAACATTTTAACTGGGACTCTGTACGGGGAAGAGAGGGAAAGGGCTGGAAACCGGTGAGACTTTACTATATTATAATATACAATATTATGTAGCAATATACTGTAACAATATACTGTAACATGTAGCAATATACTGTAACAATATACTGTACAGTAGCATGGAACACAGAAAACTCATCCCAAATATAGGACTTTATTCAAGGTGCAGGGTGAAATCTAAAGTCGATACTGAACAAAAGCAAAAGATAATGATACAATGAATCTTACTCTTGGTGAGCTTTACTTGTGCAGCCTTTCAACCGACAAAACACTGCACAAATAAAACTTACTGGGAGCAAAATTCGGCACCCAGGTGTTCTTTTCTCTTTGCACAGCACAGCGTGAAACTTTTGTTGAACCTGTGCAGCCGCATTAAAATTGTAAGATAAGATTGAATTTATTGATCTGGGGAAGGGGAAATTGGGTAGCAGCAAGGGATAGATGTGTAGATAGGAGATTCAAAATAATAAATGCTATAATTAAAAAAGAAAATTGAATTTAAGGTAGCATCTGTATCAAGTTAATAACATATTTCTCCATAATGGCTCAAAATAAAATGTACTCTAAGATGGCTATCTTATCCATACTACTGTATATTGACAGGTTTACAGATGTCTACACACGTTTTTTTCTCTTCACTTGGTCAACAGTGGGGAGGTCATTGAAAAGGTTGTAACAAAGTAAACAAACTACTCTGAAAGACTAAATGACTGGAAGTAAATACTGCCTCATAAATAAGTAATGCAGGGCAACCGCTTGACTTTCTTGACTGTGAATGACTGGTCAAGCATCAGCACAAAATGCATTGCATGTAATGTGAGGATTCCTTTCTGAGCACAAGGGACTGCAATATGTTTCCTTTCCTCTCCACTTTCCACCTCTCCTCTTTGTATCCTGAGGCAGATTGTTGTGATGGGGTATAATAAATGATGGAGAGAGAGAGATGAGGTTGTTCATAGTGACACAGACGCTCTGTCAGGCTCCTGGGGGACTGGCACACAACCCAAGATGTTGGGATGAAGAATGACGGGAGGCTGTGGCGAGACAGAGGCCTTGTTTTTGGTGCTCTCACAGGTTTTCCCCATGCTGTGTGTGTGGGATGGAGAGACTGAGGATGGGAAGATGAAGGGAGTGAGATATCTTTATGTGTGCATGGAGTGTGTGTGTGTGTGTGTGTGTGTGTGTGTGTGTGTGTGTGTGTGTGTGTGTGTGTGTGTGTGAGAGAGAGAGACTGATTGCCTGTTCACTCCAAGCACATTTGGAGCCGTTTAAACTCAAGAGCTTTTACTTCGTTTCTGCATATTCATTTCGGCAGGTGAGAACAATGCCATTAGAACTTAGGTCCGCCGCAAATAACCAAGATTGTCTCAAAATGTAAGTCTCAGTCCTGTTCAAAGCAAACTTCAGGACAATTCATTAAGGGTGAGAGCGCAATTACTTCAAAAACTCAGCATAACAAAATGAACTGAGGGCACAGTCGATGGTGAGATGTTTTGCCGGCTTAGGAGACAACCAATCACAATCAGACGATAAACCCCACAAACAGTTTCCATAACTGGACCAGGAAAGTGGTCGAAGGTATGCCATATGAGCATATGTAGCATTGCAAAATTTCCCCTCAGGGATCAATAAAGTATTTCTGATTCTGAGCCAATTTGAGGCAGTCAGCAGAACATTATTATATGCAGTCCATCTGGCATTGACAGTTCATTTCTGACGCTGCCTTTTGAATTTCACAGCCTATGAGCACAGATTAAAACCAGTTTAACATATTCAGATGTTTAACAAAGGATCCAGTGGTTAGGAGTGTAGCGCCCACAGTTAAAACAGGGAGGAAGTGGAACCCAAAGGAGGCAGTACAGCAAGCACAGTCAGCTCTTAGACACAGGGATATCATAGGTCATGTGCAGCACGGGCGTGGAGGCTTAGGGTTGTGCATAGGGAAACCTGTGTGGAACAAGGCATCAGTAATAGAAAAGAGAAAGATGGTAGTTGAAGAAGTACAGAGGCAAGAGGAGGTAGTAAGATGTACTAAGGCAGTGTCGCAGGCAAAGCAAAGACAGTGGGTGAACTGGGAGAGTGTTGAGTAGAGAAAGTTGAAGTGGAGAGAGTTGTGGAGCATGGAGGCTAGCAGAATTAGATGTATTATAGGGGCTACTTATGATGTGCTGCCATCTCCCCAGAACTTGAATCAGTGGTTGGGTGAGGATGGTGCCTGCTCGTTGTGTTCTAGTGTATGTACACTGAGGCATATACTGTCAGGGTGTAAGGTCAGTCTCTCCCAGGGGCGATATACCTGGCGTCACAACCAGGTGTTGAAATGTTTGGCAGCTGCAGTTGAGGAAAAGCAGCTAGAAGTAAATTCTCTAGTTCCTAGCAAAGAGACTAGACAGATCAAATTTGTACGTGAGGGAGAAAAGATTAGACCAATTAAGGTCAGGCACAAGTTAGGGCAACTAAGTGTAGGTGGAGCCTGGGAAATGAGGGTTGACTTGAATGAACAGCTAGTCGTCCCAGCATATATAGTTAGCACCCGGCTACGTCCGGACTTGTTACTGTGGTCTGAGGTAGAGAAGATACTTTATTTTATGGAACTCTCGGTCCCCTGGGAAGATCGAGCGAGGTTGGAGGGCTTGAGTGCGGTCTGTAGAGGTGGGCTGCCGTGGTTTTGTGGCAAAGTCCGTTTTTGCCCTACTAACTGAGTTGGGCATTCGGGGATGGAGCCTGAAGCTTACCATTAGCAACATGTCTCAGGCAGCAGAACGAGCAAGTGAATGGCTGTGGCTAAGGGACCGTTCGTTATTTAGAAGGGGGGGTCACTGGAGGGATTTGGTGTGCTCTGAAATAAAAAGCTGTGCCCCTTCTCTGATCAAAATATATTTTTCCTTGACCCTCCCCAAGTGATTTGAAAAATATGATTGACCCTCCCCAAACAATATGCTATTTTCGCTTGTGAAACAATCTTCAGTCTGTGTATATCAATATTTGTGTTTAAATAGCGGTCTCTTTTCTGTTTGGTTTAATTGCAGGTATGTTCTATAATTGCAATACACCCCACCAGCAGCCCTGCCAATCTCAAAAAACTCTGCTTTCATGTATTATTGTCTATTAACTCAATCATGCATTAAACATTTAATATGAATATGTGGGAAATTAATGCATGTTGCTGCCAGTGCCTATACTGCCTGGAAGAGCCAACAGACATTAATTGGCAGGCAGCTCGTGTTGCCATCTGCCATCAAAGTTGATCTCAATACAGTACGCTACAATACAGACACACTTGGAGGTTGAGATTTACCTTGCAAGCTATAAAACCATCCATTTTGCAGTGTTAGGTTGATTTTGCGACCTCCTACTGTAAATGTTGCACACACGTCGGCGCGCTTTGGCTAGTAGCAAGCTATAGCAGGGCATGGTCTTCCTGGGAAAAGACCCGCCTCCAGTAGTGTTTCCGTGCATGTGTGTTTCCATGAAAAAAACCATAAAGAGGATTAAACATGTGTGCACGTGTTTCCTGTTTTCCTCCGGAAGACCATGGTGTACGCCGGTTTTGTTTTGGCTCCACTGCAACAATGAAAGATAAGCGGGGTGTGATCCGGGCGCCACTGATTCGCCAGATACTGTACACGCCTACTGTCTGGATAGGCCAAGCACAAAGATCGACAGATAGGACCGCCAAAGAGAAACAATGCACCGGGACATACCAAACAGTTTGGAAAGGAGGGGTGTAAATGAAGCAACTCAGTAGTTGTTGAAGTCCGAAAAGCAAACATTAAAAAAAATTTTTTTTAAATATATTTTTATCGAATCAAAATTGTATACCCCTCCCCTGGACTCAAATTAAAGAGAGTGTACCCTCCCTCAGACTAAATTTAAAACAGGATGACCCTCCCCTATTTTCCTCCAGTGGACCCTTCCCTAAATAACGAACGGTCCCTAAGGAGGAAACATGCTAGCTGGGGAGCTCGCTTTACATTACATTACATTACGTCATTTGGCAGACGCTTTTATCCAAAGCGACTTACAATAACACATTTTTGTCAGCAATAGAGCGATCAACTATGCAACACAGTCTATGACAACTACAATATCTGAAGGAATAGTGGTAAAGTTAAGTTTTCTTTTCTTTTTCTTTTTCTTTTTAGAGAGAGAAAGAAGTTAGTTCAAGAAGGGCCCAGATGGAGCATGAAAAGGTGTCTTTAGTCTTTTCCGAAAGATCGGCAGTGATTCAGCCGTCCTGGCTGAAGGTGGAAGCTTTGCCAATCTGTCCATCGAGCCTGCTGTCTGGGTCGGTGTTGTATGGTGCCCTGCGTGCCCCACCCCCCTCAACTGCAAACTCCTCCTCTGTGGGAGTGTCTCTGGTGGCTCTCTGCTGCACGTTTGCTCTGCACGTTTCAAAGTGCGCTGCACCCAGCGTCTATTTTCAGAGCGCTCCGCCGTTTTTGTGCGCCGGCTCCCAGCGCTCCCAGCTGAGAATAATTTAACTTTTCAGAAAGACGCTGGTGTCGGGTGCTCCTTTTCTGGCAACTAATCATATGGAGAAACTATCGCAACAGAGACAGAAAGGCTCAATTCTGGGAGCAGATTGGCTGCTGTTCACAGGCACAGCTAACGTTAGCTCCAGCATGCATCGGTTTCCGTTTCCCCATGGCTTCTTCTACTCTTTTTTCTCACCTTTCTCTAATCCGGAGAGCACTGTCGCCACCTAATGGGTCCGTAAAATAGCTTATACACCTTCAAAATCCCCCATATTTTTACAGGAGATGCATCAGGCTTTGATCCACATCCCACCGTCAAAAAACGCAATTGACGTCTTTAGGCGTCAATGGCACTATCTACGTTACTATTTGAATTGACGTCTTTAGACTTCAATGGCACTCAATGAGTTAATGGGGAAGAACATTTTCGAGGAAAATTGTGAATAGTAAAAGCTTTATTAAATCAAATGCAAATCAAAATACACATTTACATGCAAAGAATCAGAATCAGAATTATTTTATTAGCCAAGGTATGTTTGCAAACACTATAGGAAATTGTCTTGGTGTGGTTGGTGCATCAAAGGAGAGTCTTCGGCTTTCTCCGCGAGGTCTCGTTGGCTGTAACTCCGACGTAGTGTTTTCATATGTCTTACAGGCAGCTGGAACACAATTAAATTAAAACGATTACGGTGGTGTGTGTGTGTGTGTGTGTGTGTGTGTGTGTGCCTGAAAAACCGGCTGTTTCCACAGAATTTCATGCATTTAACTGAATTCCCCGTTCTCAAATCCATAGCCTAACAAACATGAAAAACGGTAGCACTTACCTATCCACATTCTGCCTCATTGTTTGGCGAGTTCACAGGCCCGGCGTTGGAGGGGGGCCTGACCGGGCCGGGGCCCCCCATTCCCCAAACTGGCCCCCCATTAAAAAATAAATAATTTTTTTTTTACAAAATCTTCTTCCGGGGGAGAATCCCCCCGGATGCCCCTTGGGTAGCTTGGCCCCCCCAAGCTAGGGGCAGGCCCCCTCTGTAATTTGGGTCTGGAGCCAGGCCTGCGAGTTCATGCTGTGAAAACACAATTTATATGAGTGTTTATTTAACATACTTTTAGAGAATTCCCCGTTTATTTTCTCCCATAGAAATTTTGAAAAATCCTTGTAGCCTACCTTGCTACGAGCCTGGGAGTCCCCTCTGAAGATGCCGCACGTACCGTTTCCTATATGAACAGGCGAAAAAGTTAAACACAGAATTTGATTAAATTAGTGTGCTTAACTCATTGAGTGCCATGGACGAGTATGTTCGTCATTTCGTTTAGTAACGTAGAGTGCCAAGGACGAGTATGTTCGTCAATTGCGTTTTTTGACGGTGGGACGTGGATCAAAGCCTCAGGCATCTCCTGCATGGCCGTAACTAGCTATGAGGACGGGGAGGTCCGGACCTCCCCTAATATTTCAGAGGAATTTTTTTTTTTTTTTTTTTTTTATAAAACAATCTGCATGGAAAAGCATGAAAAACACGGGATCGCTTTTATTTTGAAACGAAAGGCAGGTCAGGCAGGAAGTCATCTGACGCCGCGTCCGCGGTAACTTGATTCCGAGAGAGCAGCAGCATGGTGGTGAGTGATGACTGTCTGTCTGCCTGGCGAGATAATTGAAGGTGAGCGAGCTGCGAGACAGTGAGCGAGTGAACGACAGACAGTGAGTGACACTGACAGATTTTTTAGCAACAACCAAGAAAGTAAGTGTCTAGTCTGTCTCTTAAGTAATGTTACCTGTGTGACACGTTGGGATGCTACTGGCTAATCATGCATGATGCCAATTGCCAAGCTCCCGAAGTCAGGTATGCAGGTGGCTATATGCATGGTTTCAGTTTCATGACCCAATAAGTAACAAAAAGAGGTGGTGTAAAGTTAAAAACAACATAATATATTTTATTTTATTTTTCAATCGTTCCTATCAGGAATAAATAAATGTCCCTCTGTATGTTTTTTTTAATTATCGATGATGACTTTGTGTGTTGTGTACGGCTTGGGTTGTGTACCTGTGTTTGTAGGTGTCATTTTGATATGAATTTGGCTAAAACAGTTTGTGTTTGTTAGTTACAATTATGTTGACAGGAGAGCTGAGCAGGTGGTGACATGAAAGAGAATATACTGAATAATGACATCACAACAGTATAATCCTAATGTTGATTTAAAATGATATATTACTCTAAATATGGCTAAAAAAGGGGGAAAAAAACCCTCAAATTTTTTTCGGCGGCGCCCTTGCGGGCGCCACCAAATGCGCCTCCCCTTGCTGGACCTCCCCTATTTCGGAACCCTGGTTACGGCCCTGATCTCCTGTACAAATATGGGAGCTATTGAAGGTGTATAACCAATTTTACGGACTCATTAGGTGGCGACAGTGCTCTCCAGATTACAGAAAGGTCCGGAAAACAGGAGGAAAAAGCCGTGATCAAAGAGAAAACGATGCATGCTGCAGCCAGAGCCATATAGATTGCTCTGTCTGCAGCTGACGTCTGCGAACCGCAGTCACAACTGAGCTCCTCTGCCTGCATATAGTTTCTCCACACGATTACCCACCAGAAAGGCAGCACCCGACGCCGAAGGGCCAAACCTTTCCCTGCAGTCCGGTTTGGCATTTCCGTGTCGTGCTGGGAGCCGCCCGGCGCACAAAAACGAAGCGCTCCGAAAATAGACTGGGTGCGTGTAGGCTGTGTGTTAGTGTGGGGAGGAGTTTGCAGCTGAGGGGGGGGGGGGGGGTCGGGGGGGGCACGCAGGCACCACACAACTACACCACGTCACTACATCTGAAAATATTAGCTAGAGTCAGTGAATGTGCTTGAAATGCTTCATTTCACAAAAGGCTGAATATCTCAGCTTATAATTTGAAACCTGTCTTTTTGCTCAAAACAGCCTATCTTCTCCGGCTCATAACTAAAGAACGGAAAATGGTATCAATAAACTTTTTTTTGCAGATGATAGAAGAGAGTCTCATCGTTCTTTGTGGTGTTCGGTGTTTACATAGTATAGTCTCCAAAAGTGGCTGGCACTCAATGAGTTAAGAGGCAATACTAGTACCAATAGGCTTACAAATTCTTACCGCAATCTTGGGATTATAAGGTCCGTCTCTTCCCCCTAAAATGGACCAGCAGCCTATAGTAGGCTATGAGATCCGCTGTTCTTCTGAGCCCAAACACTGAAGCAATAACGCTCTCTTCCTTGCTTCTGGTGACGCATTTCGCATTGCCTCGTCGCCAATTTGTAGTGTTTCAGTTCAGAAGGCCGAAAATAAAGTAAACATGTAACAGGAGAGAGAGCACCTGAAAACGTTACCGAGCTCCGTGGCTCACTCCAGTGAGGCATAGCAGAATCATATACAGTGGAGTCGCGACATCTCGTCAAGTCAAGTCAAGTTTATTTGTATAGCACATTTCATACACAGAGGCAATTCAAAGTGCTTCACATAAAATGGTTGACAGGAAAATAAAATAAAAGAGAATAAAATGGACATTTAAAAGCATCACAACAAAACTTTAAAAAAGAGTATAAAAAGTGCATTAAGCAACAGGCGCAGCAGTTGCAAAAAGAGCTAAAAACTTATAGAGGACTCATTGGGTTTGCATAGTAGCTGTCAGCAGTTAAAAGCGACGGTAAACATAAAAGTCTTTGGTCTATTTTTAAAAGTAAGTAAGGTTGGGGCAGATCTGAGGTCTTCAGGCAATTTGTTCCAGCTAGCAGAAGCATAGTGGGTAAATGCAGCCTTCCCATGATTTGATTTGATCCTAGGGACAGTTAACAAGCTGGACTCTGTTGACCTAAGAGTTCTAGACGGTTTGTGGGAGCAATTCAGCTATGTATTTTGGGCCTAGGCCATTAAGTGATTTATAGACTAATAACAGTATTTTAAAATCTATTCTATGACACACTGGCAACCAGTGTAAGGACTTAAAGGCCCAATCCGTCAAAACTCACTATTACTGACGCCGGTGGCCGTTAGTGTAACTGCAGGCAGCGTGTGAACGAGCTGACGCGCGGGCACCATACTCGCACGCGCACAAGCAGTTGCCTGGCAACAGCAGAGCTGTTCGTTGCTTTGTAACGTTAACTCATAAAAGCCACTTGAAAACGGCAACCTGGACAATTTATCGGTCAGATCAGCCTCGAGATGCCCAGGAAGGATTCTGGATGAATTAGGGGACGTTATTGTGGCATGTTTGGCCGTGTTTTGGCTTGCGTTGGCTGCGGGCAAGTCGATACTCATGTTAGTAAAAGCAAGGAAATAGCCTGCTCCCCCTGTATGTACGGTACCGTGTAATGCCTGGAGTTGACCAAACTGAACAATCAAACAATGTTTCATAAGCATAACAGTAACGTTAGGCATATTTAGGACTGTTAAATTCATTATCCACACAAGACGGTAACGTTATTAGTGGGGCTGGTGGTAAT
>NW_028151053.1:0-33541 GCF_964638095.1 Poromitra crassiceps | reverse complement strand
TTTCCAAAATCAGACTTGACACCAGAGAGGCTGAATACCGCACTGAGTCAATGCGGTCTTAGCCTCTCTGGTGTCAACACTCTGTCTGATTTGGATTTTTTTTTTTTTTTTCCAAAATCAGACTTGACACCAGAGAGGCTGAATACCGCACTGAGTCAATGCGGTCTTAGCCTCTCTGGTGTCAACACTCTGTCTGATTTTGGATTTTTTTTTTTTTTTTTTCCAAAATCAGACATGACACCAGAGAGCTGAATACCGCACTGAGTCAATGCGGTCTTAGCCTCTCTGGTCTCAACACTCTGTCTGATTTTGGATTTTTTTTTTTTTTTTCCAAAATCAGACTTGACACCAGAGAGGCTGAATACCGCACTGAGTCAATGCGGTCTTAGCCTCTCTGGTGTCAACACTCTGTCTGATTTTGGATTTTTTTTTTTTTTTTTCCAAAATCAGACTTGACACCAGAGAGGCTGAATACCGCACTGAGTCAATGCGGTCTTAGCCTCTCTGGTCTCAACACTCTGTCTGATTTTGGATTTTTTTTTTTTTTTTTCCAAAATCAGACTTGACAGCAGAGAGGCTGAATCCCGCACTGAGTCAATGCGGTCTTAGCCTCTCTGGTCTCAACACTCTGTCTGATTTTGGATTTTTTTTTTTTTTTTTCCAAAATCAGACTTGACACCAGAGAGGCTGAATACCGCACTGAGTCAATGCGGTCTTAGCCTCTCTGGTGTCAACACTGTCTGATTTTGGATTTTTTTTTTTTTTTTCCAAATCAGACGACACCAGAGAGGCTGAATACCGCACTGAGTCAATGCGGTCTTAGCCTCTCTGGTCTCAACACTCTGTCTGATTTTGGATTTTTTTTTTTTTTTTCCAAAATCAGACTTGACACCAGAGAGGCTGAATACCGCACTGAGTCAATGCGGTCTTAGCCTCTCTGGTGTCAACACTCTGTCTGATTTTGGATTTTTTTTTTTTTTTTTCCAAAATCAGACTTGACACCAGAGAGGCTGAATACCGCACTGAGTCAATGCGGTCTTAGCCTCTCTGGTCTCAACACTCTGTCTGATTTTGGATTTTTTTTTTTTTTTTTTCCAAAATCAGACTTGACAGCAGAGAGGCTGAATCCCGCACTGAGTCAATGCGGTCTTAGCCTCTCTGGTCTCAACACTCTGTCTGATTTTGGATTTTTTTTTTTTTTTTTCCAAAATCAGACTTGACACCAGAGAGGCTGAATACCGCACTGAGTCAATGCGGTCTTAGCCTCTCTGGTGTCAACACTGTCTGATTTTGGATTTTTTTTTTTTTTTTCCAAAATCAGACGACACCAGAGAGGCTGAATACCGCACTGAGTCAATGCGGTCTTAGCCTCTCTGGTCTCAACACTCTGTCTGATTTTGGATTTTTTTTTTTTTTTTCCAAAATCAGACTTGACACCAGAGAGGCTGAATACCGCACTGAGTCAATGCGGTCTTAGCCCTCTCTGGTGTCAACACTCTGTCTGATTTTGGATTTTTTTTTTTTTTTTTCCAAAATCAGACTTGACACCAGAGAGGCTGAATACCGCACTGAGTCAATGCGGTCTTAGCCTCTCTGGTCTCAACACTCTGTCTGATTTTGGATTTTTTTTTTTTTTTTTCCAAAATCAGACAAGACACCAGAGAGGCTGAATACCGCACTGAGTCAATGCGGTCTTAGCCTCTCTGGTCTCAACACTCTGTCTGATTTTGGATTTTTTTTTTTTTTTTTCCAAAATCAGACTTGACACCAGAGAGGCTGAATACCGCACTGAGTCAATGCGGTCTTAGCCTCTCTGGTGTCAACACTCTGTCTGATTTTGGATTTTTTTTTTTTTTTTTCCAAAATCAGACAAGACACCAGAGAGGCTGAATACCGCACTGAGTCAATGCGGTCTTAGCCTCTCTGGTCTCAACACTCTGTCTGATTTTGGATTTTTTTTTTTTTTTTCCAAAATCAGACTTGACACCAGAGAGGCTGAATACCGCACTGAGTCAATGCGGTCTTAGCCTCTCTGGTGTCAACACTCTGTCTGATTTTGGATTTTTTTTTTTTTTTTCCAAAATCAGACTTGACACCAGAGAGGCTGAATACCGCACTGAGTCAATGCGGTCTTAGCCTCTCTGGTCTCAACACTCTGTCTGATTTTGGATTTTTTTTTTTTTTTTTCCAAAATCAGACTTGACACCAGAGAGGCTGAATACCGCACTGAGTCAATGCGGTCTTAGCCTCTCTGGTGTCAACACTCTGTCTGATTTTGGATTTTTTTTTTTTTTTTCCAAAATCAGACTTGACACCAGAGAGGCTGAATACCGCACTGAGTCAATGCGGTCTTAG
Source organism: Poromitra crassiceps (assembly GCF_964638095.1). Classification (NCBI taxonomy): domain Eukaryota; kingdom Metazoa; phylum Chordata; class Actinopteri; order Beryciformes; family Melamphaidae; genus Poromitra; species Poromitra crassiceps. Next base: position 31,186 of record NW_028151053.1, on the reverse strand, counting down.
CCTCTCTGGTCTCAACACTCTGTCTGATTTTGGATTTTTTTTTTTTTTTTTTCCAAAATCAGACTTGACAGCAGAGAGGCTGAATCCCGCACTGAGTCAATGCGGTCTTAGCCTCTCTGGTCTCAACACTCTGTCTGATTTTGGATTTTTTTTTTTTTTTTTCCAAAATCAGACTTGACACCAGAGAGGCTGAATACCGCACTGAGTCAATGCGGTCTTAGCCTCTCTGGTGTCAACACTGTCTGATTTTGGATTTTTTTTTTTTTTTTTCCAAAATCAGACGACACCAGAGAGGCTGAATACCGCACTGAGTCAATGCGGTCTTAGCCTCTCTGGTCTCAACACTCTGTCTGATTTTGGATTTTTTTTTTTTTTTTTCCAAAATCAGACTTGACACCAGAGAGGCTGAATACCGCACTGAGTCAATGCGGTCTTAGCCTCTCTGGTGTCAACACTCTGTCTGATTTTGGATTTTTTTTTTTTTTTTCCAAAATCAGACTTGACACCAGAGAGGCTGAATACCGCACTGAGTCAATGCGGTCTTAGCCTCTCTGGTCTCAACACTCTGTCTGATTTTGGATTTTTTTTTTTTTTTTTTCCAAAATCAGACTTGACAGCAGAGAGGCTGAATCCCGCACTGAGTCAATGCGGTCTTAGCCTCTCTGGTCTCAACACTCTGTCTGATTTTGGATTTTTTTTTTTTTTTTTCCAAAATCAGACTTGACACCAGAGAGGCTGAATACCGCACTGAGTCAATGCGGTCTTAGCCTCTCTGGTGTCAACACTGTCTGATTTTGGATTTTTTTTTTTTTTTTTCCAAAATCAGACGACACCAGAGAGGCTGAATACCGCACTGAGTCAATGCGGTCTTAGCCTCTCTGGTCTCAACACTCTGTCTGATTTTGGATTTTTTTTTTTTTTTTCCAAAATCAGACTTGACACCAGAGAGGCTGAATACCGCACTGAGTCAATGCGGTCTTACCCTCTCTGGTGTCAACACTCTGTCTGATTTTGGATTTTTTTTTTTTTTTTTCCAAAATCAGACTTGACACCAGAGAGGCTGAATACCGCACTGAGTCAATGCGGTCTTAGCCTCTCTGGTCTCAACACTCTGTCTGATTTTGGATTTTTTTTTTTTTTTTTCCAAAATCAGACAAGACACCAGAGAGGCTGAATACCGCACTGAGTCAATGCGGTCTTAGCCTCTCTGGTCTCAACACTCTGTCTGATTTTGGATTTTTTTTTTTTTTTTTCCAAAATCAGACTTGACACCAGAGAGGCTGAATACCGCACTGAGTCAATGCGGTCTTAGCCTCTCTGGTGTCAACACTCTGTCTGATTTTTGATTTTTTTTTTTTTTTTTCCAAAATCAGACAAGACACCAGAGAGGCTGAATACCGCACTGAGTCAATGCGGTCTTAGCCTCTCTGGTCTCAACACTCTGTCTGATTTTGGATTTTTTTTTTTTTTTTCCAAAATCAGACTTGACACCAGAGAGGCTGAATACCGCACTGAGTCAATGCGGTCTTAGCCTCTCTGGTGTCAACACTCTGTCTGATTTTGGATTTTTTTTTTTTTTTTCCAAAATCAGACTTGACACCAGAGAGGCTGAATACCGCACTGAGTCAATGCGGTCTTAGCCTCTCTGGTCTCAACACTCTGTCTGATTTTGGATTTTTTTTTTTTTTTTTTCCAAAATCAGACTTGACAGCAGAGAGGCTGAATCCCGCACTGAGTCAATGCGGTCTTAGCCTCTCTGGTCTCAACACTCTGTCTGATTTTGGATTTTTTTTTTTTTTTTTCCAAAATCAGACTTGACACCAGAGAGGCTGAATACCGCACTGAGTCAATGCGGTCTTAGCCTCTCTGGTGTCAACACTGTCTGATTTTGGATTTTTTTTTTTTTTTTTCCAAAATCAGACTTGACACCAGAGAGGCTGAATACCGCACTGAGTCAATGCGGTCTTAGCCTCTCTGGTCTCAACACTCTGTCTGATTTTGGATTTTTTTTTTTTTTTTTCAAAAATCAGACTTGACACCAGAGAGGCTGAATACCGCACTGAGTCAATGCGGTCTTAGCCTCTCTGGTGTCAACACTCTGTCTGATTTTGGATTTTTTTTTTTTTTTTCCAAAATCAGACTTGACACCAGAGAGGCTGAATACCGCACTGAGTCAATGCGGTCTTAGCCTCTCTGGTCTCAACACTCTGTCTGATTTTGGATTTTTTTTTTTTTTTTTTCCAAAATCAGACTTGACACCAGAGAGGCTGAATACCGCACTGAGTCAATGCGGTCTTAGCCTCTCTGGTGTCAACACTCTGTCTGATTTTGGATTTTTTTTTTTTTTTTTCCAAAATCAGACTTGACACCAGAGAGGCTGAATACCGCACTGAGTCAATGCGGTCTTAGCCTCTCTGGTGTCAACACTCTGTCTGATTTTGGATTTTTTTTTTTTTTTTTCCAAAATCAGACAAGACACCAGAGAGGCTGAATACCGCACTGAGTCAATGCGGTCTTAGCCTCTCTGGTCTCAACACTCTGTCTGATTTTGGATTTTTTTTTTTTTTTTTCCAAAATCAGACTTGACACCAGAGAGGCTGAATACCGCACTGAGTCAATGCGGTCTTAGCCTCTCTGGTGTCAACACTCTGTCTGATTTTGGATTTTTTTTTTTTTTTTCCAAAATCAGACTTGACACCAGAGAGGCTGAATACCGCACTGAGTCAATGCGGTCTTAGCCTCTCTGGTCTCAACACTCTGTCTGATTTTGGATTTTTTTTTTTTTTTTTTCCAAAATCAGACTTGACAGCAGAGAGGCTGAATCCCGCACTGAGTCAATGCGGTCTTAGCCTCTCTGGTCTCAACACTCTGTCTGATTTTGGATTTTTTTTTTTTTTTTTCCAAAATCAGACTTGACACCAGAGAGGCTGAATACCGCACTGAGTCAATGCGGTCTTAGCCTCTCTGGTGTCAACACTGTCTGATTTTGGATTTTTTTTTTTTTTTTTCCAAAATCAGACGACACCAGAGAGGCTGAATACCGCACTGAGTCAATGCGGTCTTAGCCTCTCTGGTCTCAACACTCTGTCTGATTTTGGATTTTTTTTTTTTTTTTTCCAAAATCAGACTTGACACCAGAGAGGCTGAATACCGCACTGAGTCAATGCGGTCTTAGCCTCTCTGGTGTCAACACTCTGTCTGATTTTGGATTTTTTTTTTTTTTTTTCCAAAATCAGACTTGACACCAGAGAGGCTGAATACCGCACTGAGTCAATGCGGTCTTAGCCTCTCTGGTCTCAACACTCTGTCTGATTTTGGATTTTTTTTTTTTTTTTTTCCAAAATCAGACTTGACAGCAGAGAGGCTGAATCCCGCACTGAGTCAATGCGGTCTTAGCCTCTCTGGTCTCAACACTCTGTCTGATTTTGGATTTTTTTTTTTTTTTTTCCAAAATCAGACTTGACACCAGAGAGGCTGAATACCGCACTGAGTCAATGCGGTCTTAGCCTCTCTGGTGTCAACACTGTCTGATTTTGGATTTTTTTTTTTTTTTTTCCAAAATCAGACGACACCAGAGAGGCTGAATACCGCACTGAGTCAATGCGGTCTTAGCCTCTCTGGTCTCAACACTCTGTCTGATTTTGGATTTTTTTTTTTTTTTCCAAAATCAGACTTGACACCAGAGAGGCTGAATACCGCACTGAGTCAATGCGGTCTTACCCTCTCTGGTGTCAACACTCTGTCTGATTTTGGATTTTTTTTTTTTTTTTTTCCAAAATCAGACTTGACACCAGAGAGGCTGAATACCGCACTGAGTCAATGCGGTCTTAGCCTCTCTGGTCTCAACACTCTGTCTGATTTTGGATTTTTTTTTTTTTTTTTCCAAAATCAGACAAGACACCAGAGAGGCTGAATACCGCACTGAGTCAATGCGGTCTTAGCCTCTCTGGTCTCAACACTCTGTCTGATTTTGGATTTTTTTTTTTTTTTTTCCAAAATCAGACTTGACACCAGAGAGGCTGAATACCGCACTGAGTCAATGCGGTCTTAGCCTCTCTGGTGTCAACACTCTGTCTGATTTTGGATTTTTTTTTTTTTTTTTCCAAAATCAGACAAGACACCAGAGAGGCTGAATACCGCACTGAGTCAATGCGGTCTTAGCCTCTCTGGTCTCAACACTCTGTCTGATTTTGGATTTTTTTTTTTTTTTTCCAAAATCAGACTTGACACCAGAGAGGCTGAATACCGCACTGAGTCAATGCGGTCTTAGCCTCTCTGGTGTCAACACTCTGTCTGATTTTGGATTTTTTTTTTTTTTTTCCAAAATCAGACTTGACACCAGAGAGGCTGAATACCGCACTGAGTCAATGCGGTCTTAGCCTCTCTGGTCTCAACACTCTGTCTGATTTTGGATTTTTTTTTTTTTTTTTCCAAAATCAGACTTGACACCAGAGAGGCTGAATACCGCACTGAGTCAATGCGGTCTTAGCCTCTCTGGTGTCAACACTCTGTCTGATTTTGGATTTTTTTTTTTTTTTTCCAAAATCAGACTTGACACCAGAGAGGCTGAATACCGCACTGAGTCAATGCGGTCTTAGCCTCTCTGGTCTCAACACTCTGTCTGATTTTGGATTTTTTTTTTTTTTTTTCCAAAATCAGACTTGACAGCAGAGAGGCTGAATCCCGCACTGAGTCAATGCGGTCTTAGCCTCTCTGGTCTCAACACTCTGTCTGATTTTGGATTTTTTTTTTTTTTTTTCCAAAATCAGACTTGACACCAGAGAGGCTGAATACCGCACTGAGTCAATGCGGTCTTAGCCTCTCTGGTGTCAACACTGTCTGATTTTGGATTTTTTTTTTTTTTTTTCCAAAATCAGACGACACCAGAGAGGCTGAATACCGCACTGAGTCAATGCGGTCTTAGCCTCTCTGGTCTCAACACTCTGTCTGATTTTGGATTTTTTTTTTTTTTTTTCCAAAATCAGACTTGACACCAGAGAGGCTGAATACCGCACTGAGTCAATGCGGTCTTAGCCTCTCTGGTGTCAACACTCTGTCTGATTTTGGATTTTTTTTTTTTTTTTCCAAAATCAGACTTGACACCAGAGAGGCTGAATACCGCACTGAGTCAATGCGGTCTTAGCCTCTCTGGTCTCAACACTCTGTCTGATTTTGGATTTTTTTTTTTTTTTTTTCCAAAATCAGACTTGACAGCAGAGAGGCTGAATCCCGCACTGAGTCAATGCGGTCTTAGCCTCTCTGGTCTCAACACTCTGTCTGATTTTGGATTTTTTTTTTTTTTTTTCCAAAATCAGACTTGACACCAGAGAGGCTGAATACCGCACTGAGTCAATGCGGTCTTAGCCTCTCTGGTGTCAACACTGTCTGATTTTGGATTTTTTTTTTTTTTTTTCCAAAATCAGACGACACCAGAGAGGCTGAATACCGCACTGAGTCAATGCGGTCTTAGCCTCTCTGGTCTCAACACTCTGTCTGATTTTGGATTTTTTTTTTTTTTTCCAAAATCAGACTTGACACCAGAGAGGCTGAATACCGCACTGAGTCAATGCGGTCTTACCCTCTCTGGTGTCAACACTCTGTCTGATTTTGGATTTTTTTTTTTTTTTTTTCCAAAATCAGACTTGACACCAGAGAGGCTGAATACCGCACTGAGTCAATGCGGTCTTAGCCTCTCTGGTCTCAACACTCTGTCTGATTTTGGATTTTTTTTTTTTTTTTTCCAAAATCAGACAAGACACCAGAGAGGCTGAATACCGCACTGAGTCAATGCGGTCTTAGCCTCTCTGGTCTCAACACTCTGTCTGATTTTGGATTTTTTTTTTTTTTTTTCCAAAATCAGACTTGACACCAGAGAGGCTGAATACCGCACTGAGTCAATGCGGTCTTAGCCTCTCTGGTGTCAACACTCTGTCTGATTTTTGATTTTTTTTTTTTTTTTTCCAAAATCAGACAAGACACCAGAGAGGCTGAATACCGCACTGAGTCAATGCGGTCTTAGCCTCTCTGGTCTCAACACTCTGTCTGATTTTGGATTTTTTTTTTTTTTTTCCAAAATCAGACTTGACACCAGAGAGGCTGAATACCGCACTGAGTCAATGCGGTCTTAGCCTCTCTGGTGTCAACACTCTGTCTGATTTTGGATTTTTTTTTTTTTTTTCCAAAATCAGACTTGACACCAGAGAGGCTGAATACCGCACTGAGTCAATGCGGTCTTAGCCTCTCTGGTCTCAACACTCTGTCTGATTTTGGATTTTTTTTTTTTTTTTTTCCAAAATCAGACTTGACAGCAGAGAGGCTGAATCCCGCACTGAGTCAATGCAGTCTTAGCCTCTCTGGTCTCAACACTCTGTCTGATTTTGGATTTTTTTTTTTTTTTTTCCAAAATCAGACTTGACACCAGAGAGGCTGAATACCGCACTGAGTCAATGCGGTCTTAGCCTCTCTGGTGTCAACACTGTCTGATTTTGGATTTTTTTTTTTTTTTTTCCAAAATCAGACTTGACACCAGAGAGGCTGAATACCGCACTGAGTCAATGCGGTCTTACCCTCTCTGGTGTCAACACTCTGTCTGATTTTGGATTTTTTTTTTTTTTTTTTCCAAAATCAGACTTGACACCAGAGAGGCTGAATACCGCACTGAGTCAATGCGGTCTTAGCCTCTCTGGTCTCAACACTCTGTCTGATTTTGGATTTTTTTTTTTTTTTTTCCAAAATCAGACTTGACACCAGAGAGGCTGAATACCGCACTGAGTCAATGCGGTCTTAGCCTCTCTGGTCTCAACACTCTGTCTGATTTTGGATTTTTTTTTTTTTTTTTCCAAAATCAGACTTGACACCAGAGAGGCTGAATACCGCACTGAGTCAATGCGGTCTTAGCCTCTCTGGTGTCAACACTCTGTCTGATTTTGGATTTTTTTTTTTTTTTTCCAAAATCAGACTTGACACCAGAGAGGCTGAATACCGCACTGAGTCAATGCGGTCTTAGCCTCTCTGGTCTCAACACTCTGTCTGATTTTGGATTTTTTTTTTTTTTTTTTCCAAAATCAGACTTGACAGCAGAGAGGCTGAATCCCGCACTGAGTCAATGCGGTCTTAGCCTCTCTGGTCTCAACACTCTGTCTGATTTTGGATTTTTTTTTTTTTTTTTCCAAAATCAGACTTGACACCAGAGAGGCTGAATACCGCACTGAGTCAATGCGGTCTTAGCCTCTCTGGTGTCAACACTGTCTGATTTTGGATTTTTTTTTTTTTTTTTCCAAAATCAGACGACACCAGAGAGGCTGAATACCGCACTGAGTCAATGCGGTCTTAGCCTCTCTGGTCTCAACACTCTGTCTGATTTTGGATTTTTTTTTTTTTTTTTCCAAAATCAGACTTGACACCAGAGAGGCTGAATACCGCACTGAGTCAATGCGGTCTTAGCCTCTCTGGTGTCAACACTCTGTCTGATTTTGGATTTTTTTTTTTTTTTTTCCAAAATCAGACTTGACACCAGAGAGGCTGAATACCGCACTGAGTCAATGCGGTCTTAGCCTCTCTGGTCTCAACACTCTGTCTGATTTTGGATTTTTTTTTTTTTTTTTTCCAAAATCAGACTTGACAGCAGAGAGGCTGAATCCCGCACTGAGTCAATGCGGTCTTAGCCTCTCTGGTCTCAACACTCTGTCTGATTTTGGATTTTTTTTTTTTTTTTTCCAAAATCAGACTTGACACCAGAGAGGCTGAATACCGCACTGAGTCAATGCGGTCTTAGCCTCTCTGGTGTCAACACTGTCTGATTTTGGATTTTTTTTTTTTTTTTTCCAAAATCAGACGACACCAGAGAGGCTGAATACCGCACTGAGTCAATGCGGTCTTAGCCTCTCTGGTCTCAACACTCTGTCTGATTTTGGATTTTTTTTTTTTTTTCCAAAATCAGACTTGACACCAGAGAGGCTGAATACCGCACTGAGTCAATGCGGTCTTACCCTCTCTGGTGTCAACACTCTGTCTGATTTTGGATTTTTTTTTTTTTTTTTTCCAAAATCAGACTTGACACCAGAGAGGCTGAATACCGCACTGAGTCAATGCGGTCTTAGCCTCTCTGGTCTCAACACTCTGTCTGATTTTGGATTTTTTTTTTTTTTTTTCCAAAATCAGACAAGACACCAGAGAGGCTGAATACCGCACTGAGTCAATGCGGTCTTAGCCTCTCTGGTCTCAACACTCTGTCTGATTTTGGATTTTTTTTTTTTTTTTTCCAAAATCAGACTTGACACCAGAGAGGCTGAATACCGCACTGAGTCAATGCGGTCTTAGCCTCTCTGGTGTCAACACTCTGTCTGATTTTTGATTTTTTTTTTTTTTTTTCCAAAATCAGACAAGACACCAGAGAGGCTGAATACCGCACTGAGTCAATGCGGTCTTAGCCTCTCTGGTCTCAACACTCTGTCTGATTTTGGATTTTTTTTTTTTTTTTCCAAAATCAGACTTGACACCAGAGAGGCTGAATACCGCACTGAGTCAATGCGGTCTTAGCCTCTCTGGTGTCAACACTCTGTCTGATTTTGGATTTTTTTTTTTTTTTTCCAAAATCAGACTTGACACCAGAGAGGCTGAATACCGCACTGAGTCAATGCGGTCTTAGCCTCTCTGGTCTCAACACTCTGTCTGATTTTGGATTTTTTTTTTTTTTTTTTCCAAAATCAGACTTGACAGCAGAGAGGCTGAATCCCGCACTGAGTCAATGCAGTCTTAGCCTCTCTGGTCTCAACACTCTGTCTGATTTTGGATTTTTTTTTTTTTTTTTCCAAAATCAGACTTGACACCAGAGAGGCTGAATACCGCACTGAGTCAATGCGGTCTTAGCCTCTCTGGTGTCAACACTGTCTGATTTTGGATTTTTTTTTTTTTTTTTCCAAAATCAGACTTGACACCAGAGAGGCTGAATACCGCACTGAGTCAATGCGGTCTTACCCTCTCTGGTGTCAACACTCTGTCTGATTTTGGATTTTTTTTTTTTTTTTTTCCAAAATCAGACTTGACACCAGAGAGGCTGAATACCGCACTGAGTCAATGCGGTCTTAGCCTCTCTGGTCTCAACACTCTGTCTGATTTTGGATTTTTTTTTTTTTTTTTCCAAAATCAGACTTGACACCAGAGAGGCTGAATACCGCACTGAGTCAATGCGGTCTTAGCCTCTCTGGTCTCAACACTCTGTCTGATTTTGGATTTTTTTTTTTTTTTTCCAAAATCAGACTTGACACCAGAGAGGCTGAATACCGCACTGAGTCAATGCGGTCTTAGCCTCTCTGGTGTCAACACTCTGTCTGATTTTGGATTTTTTTTTTTTTTTTCCAAAATCAGACTTGACACCAGAGAGGCTGAATACCGCACTGAGTCAATGCGGTCTTAGCCTCTCTGGTCTCAACACTCTGTCTGATTTTGGATTTTTTTTTTTTTTTTTCCAAAATCAGACTTGACACCAGAGAGGCTGAATACCGCACTGAGTCAATGCGGTCTTAGCCTCTCTGGTGTCAACACTCTGTCTGATTTTGGATTTTTTTTTTTTTTTTTCCAAAATCAGACTTGACACCAGAGAGGCTGAATACCGCACTGAGTCAATGCGGTCTTAGCCTCTCTGGTCTCAACACTCTGTCTGATTTTGGATTTTTTTTTTTTTTTTTTCCAAAATCAGACTTGACAGCAGAGAGGCTGAATCCCGCACTGAGTCAATGCGGTCTTAGCCTCTCTGGTCTCAACACTCTGTCTGATTTTGGATTTTTTTTTTTTTTTTTCCAAAATCAGACTTGACACCAGAGAGGCTGAATACCGCACTGAGTCAATGCGGTCTTAGCCTCTCTGGTGTCAACACTGTCTGATTTTGGATTTTTTTTTTTTTTTTTCCAAAATCAGACGACACCAGAGAGGCTGAATACCGCACTGAGTCAATGCGGTCTTAGCCTCTCTGGTCTCAACACTCTGTCTGATTTTGGATTTTTTTTTTTTTTTTCCAAAATCAGACTTGACACCAGAGAGGCTGAATACCGCACTGAGTCAATGCGGTCTTACCCTCTCTGGTGTCAACACTCTGTCTGATTTTGGATTTTTTTTTTTTTTTTTTCCAAAATCAGACTTGACACCAGAGAGGCTGAATACCGCACTGAGTCAATGCGGTCTTAGCCTCTCTGGTCTCAACACTCTGTCTGATTTTGGATTTTTTTTTTTTTTTTTCCAAAATCAGACAAGACACCAGAGAGGCTGAATACCGCACTGAGTCAATGCGGTCTTAGCCTCTCTGGTCTCAACACTCTGTCTGATTTTGGATTTTTTTTTTTTTTTTTCCAAAATCAGACTTGACACCAGAGAGGCTGAATACCGCACTGAGTCAATGCGGTCTTAGCCTCTCTGGTGTCAACACTCTGTCTGATTTTTGATTTTTTTTTTTTTTTTTCCAAAATCAGACAAGACACCAGAGAGGCTGAATACCGCACTGAGTCAATGCGGTCTTAGCCTCTCTGGTCTCAACACTCTGTCTGATTTTGGATTTTTTTTTTTTTTTTCCAAAATCAGACTTGACACCAGAGAGGCTGAATACCGCACTGAGTCAATGCGGTCTTAGCCTCTCTGGTGTCAACACTCTGTCTGATTTTGGATTTTTTTTTTTTTTTTCCAAAATCAGACTTGACACCAGAGAGGCTGAATACCGCACTGAGTCAATGCGGTCTTAGCCTCTCTGGTCTCAACACTCTGTCTGATTTTGGATTTTTTTTTTTTTTTTTTCCAAAATCAGACTTGACAGCAGAGAGGCTGAATCCCGCACTGAGTCAATGCGGTCTTAGCCTCTCTGGTCTCAACACTCTGTCTGATTTTGGATTTTTTTTTTTTTTTTTCCAAAATCAGACTTGACACCAGAGAGGCTGAATACCGCACTGAGTCAATGCGGTCTTAGCCTCTCTGGTGTCAACACTGTCTGATTTTGGATTTTTTTTTTTTTTTTTCCAAAATCAGACTTGACACCAGAGAGGCTGAATACCGCACTGAGTCAATGCGGTCTTACCCTCTCTGGTGTCAACACTCTGTCTGATTTTGGATTTTTTTTTTTTTTTTTTCCAAAATCAGACTTGACACCAGAGAGGCTGAATACCGCACTGAGTCAATGCGGTCTTAGCCTCTCTGGTCTCAACACTCTGTCTGATTTTGGATTTTTTTTTTTTTTTTTCCAAAATCAGACTTGACACCAGAGAGGCTGAATACCGCACTGAGTCAATGCGGTCTTAGCCTCTCTGGTCTCAACACTCTGTCTGATTTTGGATTTTTTTTTTTTTTTTTCCAAAATCAGACTTGACACCAGAGAGGCTGAATACCGCACTGAGTCAATGCGGTCTTAGCCTCTCTGGTGTCAACACTCTGTCTGATTTTGGATTTTTTTTTTTTTTTTTCCAAAATCAGACTTGACACCAGAGAGGCTGAATACCGCACTGAGTCAATGCGGTCTTAGCCTCTCTGGTCTCAACACTCTGTCTGATTTTGGATTTTTTTTTTTTTTTTTCCAAAATCAGACTTGACACCAGAGAGGCTGAATACCGCACTGAGTCAATGCGGTCTTAGCCTCTCTGGTGTCAACACTCTGTCTGATTTTGGATTTTTTTTTTTTTTTTCCAAAATCAGACTTGACACCAGAGAGGCTGAATACCGCACTGAGTCAATGCGGTCTTAGCCTCTCTGGTCTCAACACTCTGTCTGATTTTGGATTTTTTTTTTTTTTTTTTCCAAAATCAGACTTGACACCAGAGAGGCTGAATACCGCACTGAGTCAATGCGGTCTTAGCCTCTCTGGTGTCAACACTCTGTCTGATTTTGGATTTTTTTTTTTTTTTTCCAAAATCAGACAAGACACCAGAGAGGCTGAATACCGCACTGAGTCAATGCGGTCTTAGCCTCTCTGGTCTCAACACTCTGTCTGATTTTGGATTTTTTTTTTTTTTTTTCCAAAATCAGACTTGACACCAGAGAGGCTGAATACCGCACTGAGTCAATGCGGTCTTAGCCTCTCTGGTGTCAACACTCTGTCTGATTTTGGATTTTTTTTTTTTTTTTCCAAAATCAGACTTGACACCAGAGAGGCTGAATACCGCACTGAGTCAATGCGGTCTTAGCCTCTCTGGTCTCAACACTCTGTCTGATTTTGGATTTTTTTTTTTTTTTTTTCCAAAATCAGACTTGACACCAGAGAGGCTGAATACCGCACTGAGTCAATGCGGTCTTAGCCTCTCTGGTCTCAACACTCTGTCTGATTTTGGATTTTTTTTTTTTTTTTCCAAAATCAGACTTGACACCAGAGAGGCTGAATACCGCACTGAGTCAATGCGGTCTTAGCCTCTCTGGTGTCAACACTCTGTCTGATTTTGGATTTTTTTTTTTTTTTTCCAAAATCAGACTTGACACCAGAGAGGCTGAATACCGCACTGAGTCAATGCGGTCTTAGCCTCTCTGGTCTCAACACTCTGTCTGATTTTGGATTTTTTTTTTTTTTTTTTCCAAAATCAGACTTGACAGCAGAGAGGCTGAATCCCGCACTGAGTCAATGCGGTCTTAGCCTCTCTGGTCTCAACACTCTGTCTGATTTTGGATTTTTTTTTTTTTTTTTCCAAAATCAGACTTGACACCAGAGAGGCTGAATACCGCACTGAGTCAATGCGGTCTTAGCCTCTCTGGTGTCAACACTGTCTGATTTTGGATTTTATTTTATTTTTTTCCAAAATCAGACGACACCAGAGAGGCTGAATACCGCACTGAGTCAATGCGGTCTTAGCCTCTCTGGTCTCAACACTCTGTCTGATTTTGGATTTTTTTTTTTTTTTTTCCAAAATCAGACTTGACACCAGAGAGGCTGAATACCGCACTGAGTCAATGCGGTCTTAGCCTCTCTGGTGTCAACACTCTGTCTGATTTTGGATTTTTTTTTTTTTTTTCCAAAATCAGACTTGACACCAGAGAGGCTGAATACCGCACTGAGTCAATGCGGTCTTAGCCTCTCTGGTCTCAACACTCTGTCTGATTTTGGATTTTTTTTTTTTTTTTTTCCAAAATCAGACTTGACAGCAGAGAGGCTGAATCCCGCACTGAGTCAATGCGGTCTTAGCCTCTCTGGTCTCAACACTCTGTCTGATTTTGGATTTTTTTTTTTTTTTTTCCAAAATCAGACTTGACACCAGAGAGGCTGAATACCGCACTGAGTCAATGCGGTCTTAGCCTCTCTGGTGTCAACACTGTCTGATTTTGGATTTTTTTTTTTTTTTTTCCAAAATCAGACGACACCAGAGAGGCTGAATACCGCACTGAGTCAATGCGGTCTTAGCCTCTCTGGTCTCAACACTCTGTCTGATTTTGGATTTTTTTTTTTTTTTTCCAAAATCAGACTTGACACCAGAGAGGCTGAATACCGCACTGAGTCAATGCGGTCTTACCCTCTCTGGTGTCAACACTCTGTCTGATTTTGGATTTTTTTTTTTTTTTTTTCCAAAATCAGACTTGACACCAGAGAGGCTGAATACCGCACTGAGTCAATGCGGTCTTAGCCTCTCTGGTCTCAACACTCTGTCTGATTTTGGATTTTTTTTTTTTTTTTTCCAAAATCAGACAAGACACCAGAGAGGCTGAATACCGCACTGAGTCAATGCGGTCTTAGCCTCTCTGGTCTCAACACTCTGTCTGATTTTGGATTTTTTTTTTTTTTTTTCCAAAATCAGACTTGACACCAGAGAGGCTGAATACCGCACTGAGTCAATGCGGTCTTAGCCTCTCTGGTGTCAACACTCTGTCTGATTTTGGATTTTTTTTTTTTTTTTTCAAAAATCAGACAAGACACCAGAGAGGCTGAATACCGCACTGAGTCAATGCGGTCTTAGCCTCTCTGGTCTCAACACTCTGTCTGATTTTGGATTTTTTTTTTTTTTTTTCCAAAATCAGACTTGACACCAGAGAGGCTGAATACCGCACTGAGTCAATGCGGTCTTAGCCTCTCTGGTGTCAACACTCTGTCTGATTTTGGATTTTTTTTTTTTTTTTCCAAAATCAGACTTGACACCAGAGAGGCTGAATACCGCACTGAGTCAATGCGGTCTTAGCCTCTCTGGTCTCAACACTCTGTCTGATTTTGGATTTTTTTTTTTTTTTTTTCCAAAATCAGACTTGACAGCAGAGAGGCTGAATCCCGCACTGAGTCAATGCGGTCTTAGCCTCTCTGGTCTCAACACTCTGTCTGATTTTGGATTTTTTTTTTTTTTTTTCCAAAATCAGACTTGACACCAGAGAGGCTGAATACCGCACTGAGTCAATGCGGTCTTAGCCTCTCTGGTGTCAACACTGTCTGATTTTGGATTTTTTTTTTTTTTTTTCCAAAATCAGACTTGACACCAGAGAGGCTGAATACCGCACTGAGTCAATGCGGTCTTACCCTCTCTGGTGTCAACACTCTGTCTGATTTTGGATTTTTTTTTTTTTTTTTTCCAAAATCAGACTTGACACCAGAGAGGCTGAATACCGCACTGAGTCAATGCGGTCTTAGCCTCTCTGGTCTCAACACTCTGTCTGATTTTGGATTTTTTTTTTTTTTTTTCCAAAATCAGACTTGACACCAGAGAGGCTGAATACCGCACTGAGTCAATGCGGTCTTAGCCTCTCTGGTCTCAACACTCTGTCTGATTTTGGATTTTTTTTTTTTTTTTTCCAAAATCAGACTTGACACCAGAGAGGCTGAATACCGCACTGAGTCAATGCGGTCTTAGCCTCTCTGGTCTCAACACTCTGTCTGATTTTGGATTTTTTTTTTTTTTTTTCCAAAATCAGACAAGACACCAGAGAGGCTGAATACCGCACTGAGTCAATGCGGTCTTAGCCTCTCTGGTCTCAACACTCTGTCTGATTTTGGATTTTTTTTTTTTTTTTTCCAAAATCAGACTTGACACCAGAGAGGCTGAATACCGCACTGAGTCAATGCGGTCTTAGCCTCTCTGGTGTCAACACTCTGTCTGATTTTGGATTTTTTTTTTTTTTTTTCAAAATCAGACAAGACACCAGAGAGGCTGAATACCGCACTGAGTCAATGCGGTCTTAGCCTCTCTGGTCTCAACACTCTGTCTGATTTTGGATTTTTTTTTTTTTTTTTCCAAAATCAGACTTGACACCAGAGAGGCTGAATACCGCACTGAGTCAATGCGGTCTTAGCCTCTCTGGTGTCAACACTCTGTCTGATTTTGGATTTTTTTTTTTTTTTTCCAAAATCAGACTTGACACCAGAGAGGCTGAATACCGCACTGAGTCAATGCGGTCTTAGCCTCTCTGGTCTCAACACTCTGTCTGATTTTGGATTTTTTTTTTTTTTTTTCCAAAATCAGACTTGACACCAGAGAGGCTGAATACCGCACTGAGTCAATGCGGTCTTAGCCTCTCTGGTGTCAACACTCTGTCTGATTTTGGATTTTTTTTTTTTTTTTCCAAAATCAGACTTGACACCAGAGAGGCTGAATACCGCACTGAGTCAATGCGGTCTTAGCCTCTCTGGTCTCAACACTCTGTCTGATTTTGGATTTTTTTTTTTTTTTTTTCCAAAATCAGACTTGACAGCAGAGAGGCTGAATCCCGCACTGAGTCAATGCGGTCTTAGCCTCTCTGGTCTCAACACTCTGTCTGATTTTGGATTTTTTTTTTTTTTTTTCCAAAATCAGACTTGACACCAGAGAGGCTGAATACCGCACTGAGTCAATGCGGTCTTAGCCTCTCTGGTGTCAACACTGTCTGATTTTGGATTTTTTTTTTTTTTTTTCCAAAATCAGACGACACCAGAGAGGCTGAATACCGCACTGAGTCAATGCGGTCTTAGCCTCTCTGGTCTCAACACTCTGTCTGATTTTGGATTTTTTTTTTTTTTTTTCCAAAATCAGACTTGACACCAGAGAGGCTGAATACCGCACTGAGTCAATGCGGTCTTAGCCTCTCTGGTGTCAACACTCTGTCTGATTTTGGATTTTTTTTTTTTTTTTCCAAAATCAGACTTGACACCAGAGAGGCTGAATACCGCACTGAGTCAATGCGGTCTTAGCCTCTCTGGTCTCAACACTCTGTCTGATTTTGGATTTTTTTTTTTTTTTTTTCCAAAATCAGACTTGACAGCAGAGAGGCTGAATCCCGCACTGAGTCAATGCGGTCTTAGCCTCTCTGGTCTCAACACTCTGTCTGATTTTGGATTTTTTTTTTTTTTTTTCCAAAATCAGACTTGACACCAGAGAGGCTGAATACCGCACTGAGTCAATGCGGTCTTAGCCTCTCTGGTGTCAACACTGTCTGATTTTGGATTTTTTTTTTTTTTTTTCCAAAATCAGACGACACCAGAGAGGCTGAATACCGCACTGAGTCAATGCGGTCTTAGCCTCTCTGGTCTCAACACTCTGTCTGATTTTGGATTTTTTTTTTTTTTTTCCAAAATCAGACTTGACACCAGAGAGGCTGAATACCGCACTGAGTCAATGCGGTCTTACCCTCTCTGGTGTCAACACTCTGTCTGATTTTGGATTTTTTTTTTTTTTTTTTCCAAAATCAGACTTGACACCAGAGAGGCTGAATACCGCACTGAGTCAATGCGGTCTTAGCCTCTCTGGTCTCAACACTCTGTCTGATTTTGGATTTTTTTTTTTTTTTTTCCAAAATCAGACAAGACACCAGAGAGGCTGAATACCGCACTGAGTCAATGCGGTCTTAGCCTCTCTGGTCTCAACACTCTGTCTGATTTTGGATTTTTTTTTTTTTTTTTCCAAAATCAGACTTGACACCAGAGAGGCTGAATACCGCACTGAGTCAATGCGGTCTTAGCCTCTCTGGTGTCAACACTCTGTCTGATTTTTGATTTTTTTTTTTTTTTTTCCAAAATCAGACAAGACACCAGAGAGGCTGAATACCGCACTGAGTCAATGCGGTCTTAGCCTCTCTGGTCTCAACACTCTGTCTGATTTTGGATTTTTTTTTTTTTTTTCCAAAATCAGACTTGACACCAGAGAGGCTGAATACCGCACTGAGTCAATGCGGTCTTAGCCTCTCTGGTGTCAACACTCTGTCTGATTTTGGATTTTTTTTTTTTTTTTCCAAAATCAGACTTGACACCAGAGAGGCTGAATACCGCACTGAGTCAATGCGGTCTTAGCCTCTCTGGTCTCAACACTCTGTCTGATTTTGGATTTTTTTTTTTTTTTTTTCCAAAATCAGACTTGACAGCAGAGAGGCTGAATCCCGCACTGAGTCAATGCGGTCTTAGCCTCTCTGGTCTCAACACTCTGTCTGATTTTGGATTTTTTTTTTTTTTTTTCCAAAATCAGACTTGACACCAGAGAGGCTGAATACCGCACTGAGTCAATGCGGTCTTAGCCTCTCTGGTGTCAACACTGTCTGATTTTGGATTTTTTTTTTTTTTTTTCCAAAATCAGACTTGACACCAGAGAGGCTGAATACCGCACTGAGTCAATGCGGTCTTACCCTCTCTGGTGTCAACACTCTGTCTGATTTTGGATTTTTTTTTTTTTTTTTTCCAAAATCAGACTTGACACCAGAGAGGCTGAATACCGCACTGAGTCAATGCGGTCTTAGCCTCTCTGGTCTCAACACTCTGTCTGATTTTGGATTTTTTTTTTTTTTTTTCCAAAATCAGACTTGACACCAGAGAGGCTGAATACCGCACTGAGTCAATGCGGTCTTAGCCTCTCTGGTCTCAACACTCTGTCTGATTTTGGATTTTTTTTTTTTTTTTTCCAAAATCAGACTTGACACCAGAGAGGCTGAATACCGCACTGAGTCAATGCGGTCTTAGCCTCTCTGGTGTCAACACTCTGTCTGATTTTGGATTTTTTTTTTTTTTTTTCCAAAATCAGACTTGACACCAGAGAGGCTGAATACCGCACTGAGTCAATGCGGTCTTAGCCTCTCTGGTCTCAACACTCTGTCTGATTTTGGATTTTTTTTTTTTTTTTTCCAAAATCAGACTTGACACCAGAGAGGCTGAATACCGCACTGAGTCAATGCGGTCTTAGCCTCTCTGGTGTCAACACTCTGTCTGATTTTGGATTTTTTTTTTTTTTTTCCAAAATCAGACTTGACACCAGAGAGGCTGAATACCGCACTGAGTCAATGCGGTCTTAGCCTCTCTGGTCTCAACACTCTGTCTGATTTTGGATTTTTTTTTTTTTTTTTTCCAAAATCAGACTTGACACCAGAGAGGCTGAATACCGCACTGAGTCAATGCGGTCTTAGCCTCTCTGGTGTCAACACTCTGTCTGATTTTGGATTTTTTTTTTTTTTTTCCAAAATCAGACAAGACACCAGAGAGGCTGAATACCGCACTGAGTCAATGCGGTCTTAGCCTCTCTGGTCTCAACACTCTGTCTGATTTTGGATTTTTTTTTTTTTTTTTCCAAAATCAGACTTGACACCAGAGAGGCTGAATACCGCACTGAGTCAATGCGGTCTTAGCCTCTCTGGTGTCAACACTCTGTCTGATTTTGGATTTTTTTTTTTTTTTTCCAAAATCAGACTTGACACCAGAGAGGCTGAATACCGCACTGAGTCAATGCGGTCTTAGCCTCTCTGGTCTCAACACTCTGTCTGATTTTGGATTTTTTTTTTTTTTTTTTCCAAAATCAGACTTGACACCAGAGAGGCTGAATACCGCACTGAGTCAATGCGGTCTTAGCCTCTCTGGTCTCAACACTCTGTCTGATTTTGGATTTTTTTTTTTTTTTTTCCAAAATCAGACTTGACACCAGAGAGGCTGAATACCGCACTGAGTCAATGCGGTCTTAGCCTCTCTGGTGTCAACACTCTGTCTGATTTTGGATTTTTTTTTTTTTTTTCCAAAATCAGACTTGACACCAGAGAGGCTGAATACCGCACTGAGTCAATGCGGTCTTAGCCTCTCTGGTCTCAACACTCTGTCTGATTTTGGATTTTTTTTTTTTTTTTTTCCAAAATCAGACTTGACAGCAGAGAGGCTGAATCCCGCACTGAGTCAATGCGGTCTTAGCCTCTCTGGTCTCAACACTCTGTCTGATTTTGGATTTTTTTTTTTTTTTTTCCAAAATCAGACTTGACACCAGAGAGGCTGAATACCGCACTGAGTCAATGCGGTCTTAGCCTCTCTGGTGTCAACACTGTCTGATTTTGGATTTTATTTTTTTTTTTTCCAAAATCAGACGACACCAGAGAGGCTGAATACCGCACTGAGTCAATGCGGTCTTAGCCTCTCTGGTCTCAACACTCTGTCTGATTTTGGATTTTTTTTTTTTTTTTTCCAAAATCAGACTTGACACCAGAGAGGCTGAATACCGCACTGAGTCAATGCGGTCTTAGCCTCTCTGGTGTCAACACTCTGTCTGATTTTGGATTTTTTTTTTTTTTTTTCCAAAATCAGACTTGACACCAGAGAGGCTGAATACCGCACTGAGTCAATGCGGTCTTAGCCTCTCTGGTCTCAACACTCTGTCTGATTTTGGATTTTTTTTTTTTTTTTTCCAAAATCAGACTTGACAGCAGAGAGGCTGAATCCCGCACTGAGTCAATGCGGTCTTAGCCTCTCTGGTCTCAACACTCTGTCTGATTTTGGATTTTTTTTTTTTTTTTTCCAAAATCAGACTTGACACCAGAGAGGCTGAATACCGCACTGAGTCAATGCGGTCTTAGCCTCTCTGGTGTCAACACTGTCTGATTTTGGATTTTTTTTTTTTTTTTTCCAAAATCAGACGACACCAGAGAGGCTGAATACCGCACTGAGTCAATGCGGTCTTAGCCTCTCTGGTCTCAACACTCTGTCTGATTTTGGATTTTTTTTTTTTTTTTCCAAAATCAGACTTGACACCAGAGAGGCTGAATACCGCACTGAGTCAATGCGGTCTTACCCTCTCTGGTGTCAACACTCTGTCTGATTTTGGATTTTTTTTTTTTTTTTTTCCAAAATCAGACTTGACACCAGAGAGGCTGAATACCGCACTGAGTCAATGCGGTCTTAGCCTCTCTGGTCTCAACACTCTGTCTGATTTTGGATTTTTTTTTTTTTTTTTCCAAAATCAGACAAGACACCAGAGAGGCTGAATACCGCACTGAGTCAATGCGGTCTTAGCCTCTCTGGTCTCAACACTCTGTCTGATTTTGGATTTTTTTTTTTTTTTTTTCCAAAATCAGACTTGACACCAGAGAGGCTGAATACCGCACTGAGTCAATGCGGTCTTAGCCTCTCTGGTGTCAACACTCTGTCTGATTTTGGATTTTTTTTTTTTTTTTTCAAAAATCAGACAAGACACCAGAGAGGCTGAATACCGCACTGAGTCAATGCGGTCTTAGCCTCTCTGGTCTCAACACTCTGTCTGATTTTGGATTTTTTTTTTTTTTTTTTCCAAAATCAGACTTGACACCAGAGAGGCTGAATACCGCACTGAGTCAATGCGGTCTTAGCCTCTCTGGTGTCAACACTCTGTCTGATTTTGGATTTTTTTTTTTTTTTTTCCAAAATCAGACTTGACACCAGAGAGGCTGAATACCGCACTGAGTCAATGCGGTCTTAGCCTCTCTGGTCTCAACACTCTGTCTGATTTTGGATTTTTTTTTTTTTTTTTTCCAAAATCAGACTTGACAGCAGAGAGGCTGAATCCCGCACTGAGTCAATGCGGTCTTAGCCTCTCTGGTCTCAACACTCTGTCTGATTTTGGATTTTTTTTTTTTTTTTTCCAAAATCAGACTTGACACCAGAGAGGCTGAATACCGCACTGAGTCAATGCGGTCTTAGCCTCTCTGGTGTCAACACTGTCTGATTTTGGATTTTTTTTTTTTTTTTTTCCAAAATCAGACTTGACACCAGAGAGGCTGAATACCGCACTGAGTCAATGCGGTCTTACCCTCTCTGGTGTCAACACTCTGTCTGATTTTGGATTTTTTTTTTTTTTTTTTCCAAAATCAGACTTGACACCAGAGAGGCTGAATACCGCACTGAGTCAATGCGGTCTTAGCCTCTCTGGTCTCAACACTCTGTCTGATTTTGGATTTTTTTTTTTTTTTTTCCAAAATCAGACTTGACACCAGAGAGGCTGAATACCGCACTGAGTCAATGCGGTCTTAGCCTCTCTGGTCTCAACACTCTGTCTGATTTTGGATTTTTTTTTTTTTTTTTCCAAAATCAGACTTGACACCAGAGAGGCTGAATACCGCACTGAGTCAATGCGGTCTTAGCCTCTCTGGTCTCAACACTCTGTCTGATTTTGGATTTTTTTTTTTTTTTTTTCCAAAATCAGACAAGACACCAGAGAGGCTGAATACCGCACTGAGTCAATGCGGTCTTAGCCTCTCTGGTCTCAACACTCTGTCTGATTTTGGATTTTTTTTTTTTTTTTTCCAAAATCAGACTTGACACCAGAGAGGCTGAATACCGCACTGAGTCAATGCGGTCTTAGCCTCTCTGGTGTCAACACTCTGTCTGATTTTGGATTTTTTTTTTTTTTTTTCAAAAATCAGACAAGACACCAGAGAGGCTGAATACCGCACTGAGTCAATGCGGTCTTAGCCTCTCTGGTCTCAACACTCTGTCTGATTTTGGATTTTTTTTTTTTTTTTTCCAAAATCAGACTTGACACCAGAGAGGCTGAATACCGCACTGAGTCAATGCGGTCTTAGCCTCTCTGGTGTCAACACTCTGTCTGATTTTGGATTTTTTTTTTTTTTTTCCAAAATCAGACTTGACACCAGAGAGGCTGAATACCGCACTGAGTCAATGCGGTCTTAGCCTCTCTGGTCTCAACACTCTGTCTGATTTTGGATTTTTTTTTTTTTTTTTTCCAAAATCAGACTTGACAGCAGAGAGGCTGAATCCCGCACTGAGTCAATGCGGTCTTAGCCTCTCTGGTCTCAACACTCTGTCTGATTTTGGATTTTTTTTTTTTTTTTTCCAAAATCAGACTTGACACCAGAGAGGCTGAATACCGCACTGAGTCAATGCGGTCTTAGCCTCTCTGGTGTCAACACTGTCTGATTTTGGATTTTTTTTTTTTTTTTTCCAAAATCAGACTTGACACCAGAGAGGCTGAATACCGCACTGAGTCAATGCGGTCTTACCCTCTCTGGTGTCAACACTCTGTCTGATTTTGGATTTTTTTTTTTTTTTTTTCCAAAATCAGACTTGACACCAGAGAGGCTGAATACCGCACTGAGTCAATGCGGTCTTAGCCTCTCTGGTCTCAACACTCTGTCTGATTTTGGATTTTTTTTTTTTTTTTTTCCAAAATCAGACTTGACACCAGAGAGGCTGAATACCGCACTGAGTCAATGCGGTCTTAGCCTCTCTGGTCTCAACACTCTGTCTGATTTTGGATTTTTTTTTTTTTTTTTCCAAAATCAGACTTGACACCAGAGAGGCTGAATACCGCACTGAGTCAATGCGGTCTTAGCCTCTCTGGTGTCAACACTCTGTCTGATTTTGGATTTTTTTTTTTTTTTTTCCAAAATCAGACTTGACACCAGAGAGGCTGAATACCGCACTGAGTCAATGCGGTCTTAGCCTCTCTGGTCTCAACACTCTGTCTGATTTTGGATTTTTTTTTTTTTTTTTCCAAAATCAGACTTGACACCAGAGAGGCTGAATACCGCACTGAGTCAATGCGGTCTTAGCCTCTCTGGTGTCAACACTCTGTCTGATTTTGGATTTTTTTTTTTTTTTTCCAAAATCAGACTTGACACCAGAGAGGCTGAATACCGCACTGAGTCAATGCGGTCTTAGCCTCTCTGGTCTCAACACTCTGTCTGATTTTGGATTTTTTTTTTTTTTTTTTCCAAAATCAGACTTGACACCAGAGAGGCTGAATACCGCACTGAGTCAATGCGGTCTTAGCCTCTCTGGTGTAACACTCTGTCTGATTTTGGATTTTTTTTTTTTTTTTCCAAAATCAGACAAGACACCAGAGAGGCTGAATACCGCACTGAGTCAATGCGGTCTTAGCCTCTCTGGTCTCAACACTCTGTCTGATTTTGGATTTTTTTTTTTTTTTTTCCAAAATCAGACTTGACAGCAGAGAGGCTGAATCCCGCACTGAGTCAATGCGGTCTTAGCCTCTCTGGTCTCAACACTCTGTCTGATTTTGGATTTTTTTTTTTTTTTTTCCAAAATCAGACTTGACACCAGAGAGGCTGAATACCGCACTGAGTCAATGCGGTCTTAGCCTCTCTGGTCTCAACACTCTGTCTGATTTTGGATTTTTTTTTTTTTTTTTCCAAAATCAGACTTGACAGCAGAGAGGCTGAATCCCGCACTGAGTCAATGCGGTCTTAGCCTCTCTGGTCTCAACACTCTGTCTGATTTTGGATTTTTTTTTTTTTTTTTTCCAAAATCAGACTTGACAGCAGAGAGGCTGAATCCCGCACTGAGTCAATGCGGTCTTAGCCTCTCTGGTCTCAACACTCTGTCTGATTTTGGATTTTTTTTTTTTTTTTTCCAAAATCAGACTTGACACCAGAGAGGCTGAATACCGCACTGAGTCAATGCGGTCTTAGCCTCTCTGGTGTCAACACTGTCTGATTTTGGATTTTTTTTTTTTTTTTTCCAAAATCAGACTTGACACCAGAGAGGCTGAATACCGCACTGAGTCAATGCGGTCTTACCCTCTCTGGTGTCAACACTCTGTCTGATTTTGGATTTTTTTTTTTTTTTTTTCCAAAATCAGACTTGACACCAGAGAGGCTGAATACCGCACTGAGTCAATGCGGTCTTAGCCTCTCTGGTCTCAACACTCTGTCTGATTTTGGATTTTTTTTTTTTTTTTTCCAAAATCAGACTTGACACCAGAGAGGCTGAATACCGCACTGAGTCAATGCGGTCTTAGCCTCTCTGGTCTCAACACTCTGTCTGATTTTGGATTTTTTTTTTTTTTTTTCCAAAATCAGACTTGACACCAGAGAGGCTGAATACCGCACTGAGTCAATGCGGTCTTAGCCTCTCTGGTGTCAACACTCTGTCTGATTTTGGATTTTTTTTTTTTTTTTCCAAAATCAGACTTGACACCAGAGAGGCTGAATACCGCACTGAGTCAATGCGGTCTTAGCCTCTCTGGTCTCAACACTCTGTCTGATTTTGGATTTTTTTTTTTTTTTTTCCAAAATCAGACTTGACACCAGAGAGGCTGAATACCGCACTGAGTCAATGCGGTCTTAGCCTCTCTGGTGTCAACACTCTGTCTGATTTTGGATTTTTTTTTTTTTTTTTCCAAAATCAGACTTGACACCAGAGAGGCTGAATACCGCACTGAGTCAATGCGGTCTTAGCCTCTCTGGTCTCAACACTCTGTCTGATTTTGGATTTTTTTTTTTTTTTTTTCCAAAATCAGACTTGACACCAGAGAGGCTGAATACCGCACTGAGTCAATGCGGTCTTAGCCTCTCTGGTGTCAACACTCTGTCTGATTTTGGATTTTTTTTTTTTTTTTCCAAAATCAGACAAGACACCAGAGAGGCTGAATACCGCACTGAGTCAATGCGGTCTTAGCCTCTCTGGTCTCAACACTCTGTCTGATTTTGGATTTTTTTTTTTTTTTTTCCAAAATCAGACTTGACACCAGAGAGGCTGAATACCGCACTGAGTCAATGCGGTCTTAGCCTCTCTGGTGTCAACACTCTGTCTGATTTTGGATTTTTTTTTTTTTTTTTCCAAAATCAGACTTGACACCAGAGAGGCTGAATACCGCACTGAGTCAATGCGGTCTTAGCCTCTCTGGTCTCAACACTCTGTCTGATTTTGGATTTTTTTTTTTTTTTTTTCCAAAATCAGACTTGACACCAGAGAGGCTGAATACCGCACTGAGTCAATGCGGTCTTAGCCTCTCTGGTCTCAACACTCTGTCTGATTTTGGATTTTTTTTTTTTTTTTTCCAAAATCAGACTTGACACCAGAGAGGCTGAATACCGCACTGAGTCAATGCGGTCTTAGCCTCTCTGGTGTCAACACTCTGTCTGATTTTGGATTTTTTTTTTTTTTTTCCAAAATCAGACTTGACACCAGAGAGGCTGAATACCGCACTGAGTCAATGCGGTCTTAGCCTCTCTGGTCTCAACACTCTGTCTGATTTTGGATTTTTTTTTTTTTTTTTTCCAAAATCAGACTTGACAGCAGAGAGGCTGAATCCCGCACTGAGTCAATGCGGTCTTAGCCTCTCTGGTCTCAACACTCTGTCTGATTTTGGATTTTTTTTTTTTTTTTTCCAAAATCAGACTTGACACCAGAGAGGCTGAATACCGCACTGAGTCAATGCGGTCTTAGCCTCTCTGGTGTCAACACTGTCTGATTTTGGATTTTTTTTTTTTTTTTTCCAAAATCAGACGACACCAGAGAGGCTGAATACCGCACTGAGTCAATGCGGTCTTAGCCTCTCTGGTCTCAACACTCTGTCTGATTTTGGATTTTTTTTTTTTTTTTTCCAAAATCAGACTTGACACCAGAGAGGCTGAATACCGCACTGAGTCAATGCGGTCTTAGCCTCTCTGGTGTCAACACTCTGTCTGATTTTGGATTTTTTTTTTTTTTTTCCAAAATCAGACTTGACACCAGAGAGGCTGAATACCGCACTGAGTCAATGCGGTCTTAGCCTCTCTGGTCTCAACACTCTGTCTGATTTTGGATTTTTTTTTTTTTTTTTTCCAAAATCAGACTTGACAGCAGAGAGGCTGAATCCCGCACTGAGTCAATGCGGTCTTAGCCTCTCTGGTCTCAACACTCTGTCTGATTTTGGATTTTTTTTTTTTTTTTTCCAAAATCAGACTTGACACCAGAGAGGCTGAATACCGCACTGAGTCAATGCGGTCTTAGCCTCTCTGGTGTCAACACTGTCTGATTTTGGATTTTTTTTTTTTTTTTTCCAAAATCAGACGACACCAGAGAGGCTGAATACCGCACTGAGTCAATGCGGTCTTAGCCTCTCTGGTCTCAACACTCTGTCTGATTTTGGATTTTTTTTTTTTTTTTCCAAAATCAGACTTGACACCAGAGAGGCTGAATACCGCACTGAGTCAATGCGGTCTTACCCTCTCTGGTGTCAACACTCTGTCTGATTTTGGATTTTTTTTTTTTTTTTTTCCAAAATCAGACTTGACACCAGAGAGGCTGAATACCGCACTGAGTCAATGCGGTCTTAGCCTCTCTGGTCTCAACACTCTGTCTGATTTTGGATTTTTTTTTTTTTTTTTCCAAAATCAGACAAGACACCAGAGAGGCTGAATACCGCACTGAGTCAATGCGGTCTTAGCCTCTCTGGTCTCAACACTCTGTCTGATTTTGGATTTTTTTTTTTTTTTTTCCAAAATCAGACTTGACACCAGAGAGGCTGAATACCGCACTGAGTCAATGCGGTCTTAGCCTCTCTGGTCTCAACACTCTGTCTGATTTTGGATTTTTTTTTTTTTTTTTCCAAAATCAGACTTGACACCAGAGAGGCTGAATACCGCACTGAGTCAATGCGGTCTTAGCCTCTCTGGTGTCAACACTCTGTCTGATTTTGGATTTTTTTTTTTTTTTTTTCCAAAATCAGACAAGACACCAGAGAGGCTGAATACCGCACTGAGTCAATGCGGTCTTAGCCTCTCTGGTCTCAACACTCTGTCTGATTTTGGATTTTTTTTTTTTTTTTTCCAAAATCAGACTTGACACCAGAGAGGCTGAATACCGCACTGAGTCAATGCGGTCTTAGCCTCTCTGGTGTCAACACTCTGTCTGATTTTGGATTTTTTTTTTTTTTTTCCAAAATCAGACTTGACACCAGAGAGGCTGAATACCGCACTGAGTCAATTCTCTGGTCTCAACACTCTGTCTGATTTTGGATTTTTTTTTTTTTTTTTCCAAAATCAGACTTGACAGCAGAGAGGCTGAATCCCGCACTGAGTCAATGCGGTCTTAGCCTCTCTGGTCTCAACACTCTGTCTGATTTTGGATTTTTTTTTTTTTTTTTCCAAAATCAGACTTGACACCAGAGAGGCTGAATACCGCACTGAGTCAATGCGGTCTTAGCCTCTCTGGTGTCAACACTGTCTGATTTTGGATTTTTTTTTTTTTTTTTCCAAAATCAGACTTGACACCAGAGAGGCTGAATACCGCACTGAGTCAATGCGGTCTTACCCTCTCTGGTGTCAACACTCTGTCTGATTTTGGATTTTTTTTTTTTTTTTCCAAAATCAGACTTGACACCAGAGAGGCTGAATACCGCACTGAGTCAATGCGGTCTTAGCCTCTCTGGTCTCAACACTCTGTCTGATTTTGGATTTTTTTTTTTTTTTTCCAAAATCAGACTTGACACCAGAGAGGCTGAATACCGCACTGAGTCAATGCGGTCTTAGCCTCTCTGGTCTCAACACTCTGTCTGATTTTGGATTTTTTTTTTTTTTTTTCCAAAATCAGACTTGACACTCAGAGAGGCTGAATACCGCACTGAGTCAATGCGGTCTTAGCCTCTCTGGTGTCAACACTCTGTCTGATTTTGGATTTTTTTTTTTTTTTTTCCAAAATCAGACTTGACACCAGAGAGGCTGAATACCGCACTGAGTCAATGCGGTCTTAGCCTCTCTGGTCTCAACACTCTGTCTGATTTTGGATTTTTTTTTTTTTTTTTCCAAAATCAGACTTGACACCAGAGAGGCTGAATACCGCACTGAGTCAATGCGGTCTTAGCCTCTCTGGTGTCAACACTCTGTCTGATTTTGGATTTTTTTTTTTTTTTTTCCAAAATCAGACTTGACACCAGAGAGGCTGAATACCGCACTGAGTCAATGCGGTCTTAGCCTCTCTGGTCTCAACACTCTGTCTGATTTTGGATTTTTTTTTTTTTTTTTTCCAAAATCAGACTTGACACCAGAGAGGCTGAATACCGCACTGAGTCAATGCGGTCTTAGCCTCTCTGGTGTCAACACTCTGTCTGATTTTGGATTTTTTTTTTTTTTTTTCCAAAATCAGACAAGACACCAGAGAGGCTGAATACCGCACTGAGTCAATGCGGTCTTAGCCTCTCTGGTCTCAACACTCTGTCTGATTTTGGATTTTTTTTTTTTTTTTTCCAAAATCAGACTTGACACCAGAGAGGCTGAATACCGCACTGAGTCAATGCGGTCTTAGCCTCTCTGGTGTCAACACTCTGTCTGATTTTGGATTTTTTTTTTTTTTTTTCCAAAATCAGACTTGACACCAGAGAGGCTGAATACCGCACTGAGTCAATGCGGTCTTAGCCTCTCTGGTCTCAACACTCTGTCTGATTTTGGATTTTTTTTTTTTTTTTTTCCAAAATCAGACTTGACACCAGAGAGGCTGAATACCGCACTGAGTCAATGCGGTCTTAGCCTCTCTGGTCTCAACACTCTGTCTGATTTTGGATTTTTTTTTTTTTTTTCCAAAAATCAGACTTGACACCAGAGAGGCTGAATACCGCACTGAGTCAATGCGGTCTTAGCCTCTCTGGTGTCAACACTCTGTCTGATTTTGGATTTTTTTTTTTTTTTTCCAAATCAGACTTGACACCAGAGAGGCTGAATACCGCACTGAGTCAATGCGGTCTTAGCCTCTCTGGTCTCAACACTCTGTCTGATTTTGGATTTTTTTTTTTTTTTTTCCAAAATCAGACTTGACAGCAGAGAGGCTGAATCCCGCACTGAGTCAATGCGGTCTTAGCCTCTCTGGTCTCAACACTCTGTCTGATTTTGGATTTTTTTTTTTTTTTCCAAAATCAGACTTGACACCAGAGAGGCTGAATACCGCACTGAGTCAATGCGGTCTTAGCCTCTCTGGTGTCAACACTGTCTGATTTTGGATTTTTTTTTTTTTTTTTTTCCAAAATCAGACTGACACCAGAGAGGCTGAATACCGCACTGAGTCAATGCGGTCTTAGCCTCTCTGGTCTCAAACACTCTGTCTGATTTTGGATTTTTTTTTTTTTTTTTCCAAAATCAGACTTGACACCAGAGAGGCTGAATACCGCACTGAGTCAATGCGGTCTTAGCCTCTCTGGTGTCAACACTCTGTCTGATTTTGGATTTTTTTTTTTTTTTTCCAAAATCAGACTTGACACCAGAGAGGCTGAATACCGCACTGAGTCAATGCGGTCTTAGCCTCTCTGGTCTCAACACTCTGTCTGATTTTGGATTTTTTTTTTTTTTTTTTCCAAAATCAGACTTGACAGCAGAGAGGCTGAATCCCGCACTGAGTCAATGCGGTCTTAGCCTCTCTGGTCTCAACACTCTGTCTGATTTTGGATTTTTTTTTTTTTTTTCCAAAATCAGACTTGACACCAGAGAGGCTGAATACCGCACTGAGTCAATGCGGTCTTAGCCTCTCTGGTGTCAACACTGTCTGATTTTGGATTTTTTTTTTTTTTTTTCCAAAATCAGACTGACACCAGAGAGGCTGAATACCGCACTGAGTCAATGCGGTCTTAGCCTCTCTGGTCTCAACACTCTGTCTGATTTTGGATTTTTTTTTTTTTTTTTTCCAAAATCAGACTTGACACCAGAG
Source organism: Poromitra crassiceps (assembly GCF_964638095.1). NCBI lineage: Eukaryota > Metazoa > Chordata > Actinopteri > Beryciformes > Melamphaidae > Poromitra > Poromitra crassiceps. The sequence goes on along the minus strand of NW_028151053.1, from coordinate 1,629 downwards.
AGGCTGAATACCGCACTGAGTCAATGCGGTCTTAGCCTCTCTGGTGTCAACACTCTGTCTGATTTTGGATTTTTTTTTTTTTTTTTCCAAAATCAGACTTGACACCAGAGAGGCTGAATACCGCACTGAGTCAATGCGGTCTTAGCCTCTCTGGTCTCAACACTCTGTCTGATTTTGGATTTTTTTTTTTTTTTTTCCAAAATCAGACTTGACAGCAGAGAGGCTGAATCCCGCACTGAGTCAATGCGGTCTTAGCCTCTCTGGTCTCAACACTCTGTCTGATTTTGGATTTTTTTTTTTTTTTTTCCAAAATCAGACTTGACACCAGAGAGGCTGAATACCGCACTGAGTCAATGCGGTCTTAGCCTCTCTGGTCTCAACACTCTGTCTGATTTTGGATTTTTTTTTTTTTTTTCCAAAATCAGACTTGACACCAGAGAGGCTGAATACCGCACCTGAGTCAATGCGGTCTTAGCCTCTCTGGTGTCAACACTCTGTCTGATTTTGGATTTTTTTTTTTTTTTTTCCAAAATCAGACTTGACACCAGAGAGGCTGAATACCGCACTGAGTCAATGCGGTCTTAGCCTCTCTGGTCTCAACACTCTGTCTGATTTTGGATTTTTTTTTTTTTTTTTCCAAAATCAGACTTGACACCAGAGAGGCTGAATACCGCACTGAGTCAATGCGGTCTTAGCCTCTCTGGTCTCAACACTCTGTCTGATTTTGGATTTTTTTTTTTTTTTTTTCCAAAATCAGACTTGACACCAGAGAGGCTGAATACCGCACTGAGTCAATGCGGTCTTAGCCTCTCTGGTGTCAACACTCTGTCTGATTTTGGATTTTTTTTTTTTTTTTCCAAAATCAGACTTGACACCAGAGAGGCTGAATACCGCACTGAGTCAATGCGGTCTTAGCCTCTCTGGTCTCAACACTCTGTCTGATTTTGGATTTTTTTTTTTTTTTTTCCAAAATCAGACTTGACACCAGAGAGGCTGAATACCGCACTGAGTCAATGCGGTCTTAGCCTCTCTGGTGTCAACACTCTGTCTGATTTTGGATTTTTTTTTTTTTTTTCCAAAATCAGACTTGACACCAGAGAGGCTGAATACCGCACTGAGTCAATGCGGTCTTAGCCTCTCTGGTCTCAACACTCTGTCTGATTTTGGATTTTTTTTTTTTTTTTTCCAAAATCAGACTTGACACCAGAGAGCTGAATACCGCACTGAGTCAATGCGGTCTTAGCCTCTCTGGTGTCAACACTCTGTCTGATTTTGGATTTTTTTTTTTTTTTTTCCAAAATCAGACAAGACACCAGAGAGGCTGAATACCGCACTGAGTCAATGCGGTCTTAGCCTCTCCTGGTCTCAACACTCTGTCTGATTTTGGATTTTTTTTTTTTTTATTCCAAAATCAGACTTGACACAGAGAGGCTGAATACCGCACTGAGTCAATGCGGTCTTAGCCTCTCTGGTGTCAACACTCTGTCTGATTTTGGATTTTTTTTTTTTTTCCAAAATCAGACTTGACACCAGAGAGGCTGAATACCGCACTGAGTCAATGCGGTCTTAGCCTCTCTGGTCTCAACACTCTGTCTGATTTTTGATTTTTTTTTTTTTTTTTTCCAAAAT
>NW_028151054.1:0-33713 GCF_964638095.1 Poromitra crassiceps | reverse complement strand
CATAAAGCAGGAAACAGTCAGAAACAGTACGAGACAATGGATCTAGCATAAAGCAGGAAACAGTCAGAAACAGTACGAGACAATGGATCTAGCATAACGCAGGAAACAGTCAGAAACAGTACGAGACAATGGATCTAGCATAAAGCAGGAAACAGTCAGAAACAGTACGAGACAATGGATCTAGCATAAAGCAGGAAACAGTCAGAAACAGTATGAGACAATGGATCTAGCATAAAGCAGGAAACAGTCAGAAACAGTATGAGACAATGGATCTAGCATAAAGCAGGAAACAGTCAGAAACAGTATGAGACAATGGATCTAGCATAAAGCAGGAAACAGTCAGAAACAGTATGAGACAATGGATCTAGCATAAAGCAGGAAACAGTCAGAAACAGTACGAGACAATGGATCTAGCATAAAGCAGGAAACAGTCAGAAACAGTACGAGACAATGGATCTAGCATAAAGCAGGAAACAGTCAGAAACAGTACGAGACAATGGATCTAGCATAAAGCAGGAAACAGTCAGAAACAGTACGAGACAATGGATCTAGCATAAAGCAGGAAACAGTCAGAAACAGTACGAGACAATGGATCTAGCATAAAGCAGGAAACAGTCAGAAACAGTACGAGACAATGGATCTAGCATAAAGCAGGAAACAGTCAGAAACAGTACGAGACAATGGATCTAGCATAAAGCAGGAAACAGTCAGAAACAGTACGAGACAATGGATCTAGCATAAAGCAGGAAACAGTCAGAAACAGTACGAGACAATGGATCTAGCATAAAGCAGGAAACAGTCAGAAACAGTACGAGACAATGGATCTAGCATAAAGCAGGAAACAGTCAGAAACAGTATGAGACAATGGATCTAGCATAAAGCAGGAAACAGTCAAACAGTACGAGACAATGGATCTAGCATACAGCAGGAAACAGTCAGAAACAGTACGAGACAATGGATCTAGCATAAAGCAGGAAACAGTCAGAAACAGTACGAGACAATGGATCTAGCATAAAGCAGGAAACAGTCAGAAACAGTACGAGACAATGGATCTAGCATACAGCAGGAAACAGTCAGAAACAGTACGAGACAATGGATCTAGCATAAAGCAGGAAACAGTCAGAAACAGTACGAGACGATGGATCTAGCATAAAGCAGGAAACAGTCAGAAACAGTACGAGACGATGGATCTAGCATAAAGCAGGAAACAGTCAGAAACAGTACGAGACAATGGATCTAGCATAAAGCAGGAAACAGTCAGAAACAGTACGAGACAATGGATCTAGCATAAAGCAGGAAACAGTCAGAAACAGTATGAGACAATGGATCTAGCATAAAGCAGGAAACAGTCAGAAACAGTACGAGACAATGGATCTAGCATAAAGCAGGAAACAGTCAGAAACAGTATGAGACAATGGATCTAGCATAAAGCAGGAAACAGTCAGAAACAGTACGAGACAATGGATCTAGCATAAAGCAGGAAACAGTCAGAAACAGTATGAGACAATGGATCTAGCATAAAGCAGGAAACAGTCAGAAACAATATGAGACAATGGATCTAGCATAAAGCAGGAAACAGTCAGAAACAGTATGAGACAATGGATCTAGCATAAAGCAGGAAACAGTCAGAAACAGTATGAGACAATGGATCTAGCATAAAGCAGGAAACAGTCAGAAACAGTATGAGACAATGGATCTAGCATAAAGCAGGAAACAGTCAGAAACAGTACGAGACAATGGATCTAGCATAAAGCAGGAAACAGTCAGAAACAGTACGAGACAATGGATCTAGCATAAAGCAGGAAACAGTCAGAAACAGTACGAGACAATGGATCTAGCATAACGCAGGAAACAGTCAGAAACAGTACGAGACAATGGATCTAGCATAAAGCAGGAAACAGTCAGAAACAGTACGAGACAATGGATCTAGCATAAAGCAGGAAACAGTCAGAAACAGTACGAGACAATGGATCTAGCATAAAGCAGGAAACAGTCAGAAACAGTACGAGACAATGGATCTAGCATAAAGCAGGAAACAGTCAGAAACAGTACGAGACAATGGATCTAGCATAAAGCAGGAAACAGTCAGAAACAGTACGAGACAATGGATCTAGCATAAAGCAGGAAACAGTCAGAAACAGTACGAGACAATGGATCTAGCATAAAGCAGGAAACAGTCAGAAACAGTACGAGACAATGGATCTAGCATAAAGCAGGAAACAGTCAGAAACAGTATGAGACAATGGATCTAGCATAAAGCAGGAAACAGTCAGAAACAACAATGGATCTAGCATAAAGCAGGAAACAGTCAGAAACAGTATGAGACAATGGATCTAGCATAAAGCAGGAAACAGTCAGAAACAGTATGAGACAATGGATCTAGCATAAAGCAGGAAACAGTCAGAAACAGTACGAGACAATGGATCTAGCATAAAGCAGGAAACAGTCAGAAATAGTACGAGACAATGGATCTAGCATAAAGCAGGAAACAGTCAGAAACAGTACGAGACGATGGATCTAGCATAAAGCAGGAAACAGTCAGAAACAGTATGAGACAATGGATCTAGCATAAAGCAGGAAACAGTCAGAAACAGTACGAGACAATGGATCTAGCATAAAGCAGGAAACAGTCAGAAACAGTATGAGACAATGGATCTAGCATAAAGCAGGAAACAGTCAGAAACAGTATGAGACAATGGATCTAGCATAAAGCAGGAAACAGTCAGAAACAACAATGGATCTAGCATAAAGCAGGAAACAGTCAGAAACAGTACGAGACAATGGATCTAGCATAAAGCAGGAAACAGTCAGAAACAGTATGAGACAATGGATCTAGCATAAAGCAGGAAACAGTCAAACAGTACGAGACAATGGATCTAGCATAAAGCAGGAAACAGTCAGAAACAGTACGAGACAATGGATCTAGCATAAAGCAGGAAACAGTCAGAAACAGTATGAGACAATGGATCTAGCATAAAGCAGGAAACAGTCAGAAACAGTACGAGACAATGGATCTAGCATAAAGCAGGAAACAGTCAGAAACAGTATGAGACAATGGATCTAGCATAAAGCAGGAAACAGTCAGAAACAGTACGAGACAATGGATCTAGCATAAAGCAGGAAACAGTCAGAAACAGTATGAGACAATGGATCTAGCATAAAGCAGGAAACAGTCAGAAACAATATGAGACAATGGATCTAGCATAAAGCAGGAAACAGTCAGAAACAGTACGAGACAATGGATCTAGCATAAAGCAGGAAACAGTCAGAAACAGTATGAGACAATGGATCTAGCATAAAGCAGGAAACAGTCAGAAACAGTACGAGACAATGGATCTAGCATAAAGCAGGAAACAGTCAGAAACAGTACGAGACAATGGATCTAGCATAAAGCAGGAAACAGTCAGAAACAGTACGAGACAATGGATCTAGCATAAAGCAGGAAACAGTCAGAAACAGTACGAGACAATGGATCTAGCATAAAGCAGGAAACAGTCAGAAACAGTACGAGACAATGGATCTAGCATAACGCAGGAAACAGTCAGAAACAGTACGAGACAATGGATCTAGCATAAAGCAGGAAACAGTCAGAAACAGTACGAGACAATGGATCTAGCATAAAGCAGGAAACAGTCAGAAACAGTACGAGACAATGGATCTAGCATAAAGCAGGAAACAGTCAGAAACAGTACGAGACAATGGATCTAGCATAAAGCAGGAAACAGTCAGAAACAGTACGAGACAATGGATCTAGCATAACGCAGGAAACAGTCAGAAACAGTACGAGACAATGGATCTAGCATAAAGCAGGAAACAGTCAGAAACAGTACGAGACAATGGATCTAGCATAAAGCAGGAAACAGTCAGAAACAGTACGAGACAATGGATCTAGCATAAAGCAGGAAACAGTCAGAAACAGTACGAGACAATGGATCTAGCATAAAGCAGGAAACAGTCAGAAACAGTATGAGACAATGGATCTAGCATAAAGCAGGAAACAGTCAAACAGTACGAGACAATGGATCTAGCATACAGCAGGAAACAGTCAGAAACAGTACGAGACAATGGATCTAGCATAAAGCAGGAAACAGTCAGAAACAGTACGAGACAATGGATCTAGCATAAAGCAGGAAACAGTCAGAAACAGTATGAGACAATGGATCTAGCATAAAGCAGGAAACAGTCAGAAACAGTATGAGACAATGGATCTAGCATAAAGCAGGAAACAGTCAGAAACAGTATGAGACAATGGATCTAGCATAAAGCAGGAAACAGTCAGAAACAGTATGAGACAATGGATCTAGCATAAAGCAGGAAACAGTCAGAAACAGTACGAGACAATGGATCTAGCATAAAGCAGGAAACAGTCAGAAACAGTACGAGACAATGGATCTAGCATAAAGCAGGAAACAGTCAGAAACAGTACGAGACAATGGATCTAGCATAAAGCAGGAAACAGTCAGAAACAGTATGAGACAATGGATCTAGCATAAAGCAGGAAACAGTCAGAAACAGTATGAGACAATGGATCTAGCATAAAGCAGGAAACAGTCAGAAACAGTACGAGACAATGGATCTAGCATAAAGCAGGAAACAGTCAGAAACAGTACGAGACAATGGATCTAGCATAAAGCAGGAAACAGTCAGAAACAGTACGAGACAATGGATCTAGCATAAAGCAGGAAACAGTCAGAAACAGTACGAGACAATGGATCTAGCATAAAGCAGGAAACAGTCAGAAACAGTATGAGACAATGGATCTAGCATAAAGCAGGAAACAGTCAAACAGTACGAGACAATGGATCTAGCATACAGCAGGAAACAGTCAGAAACAGTACGAGACAATGGATCTAGCATAAAGCAGGAAACAGTCAGAAACAGTACGAGACAATGGATCTAGCATACAGCAGGAAACAGTCAGAAACAGTACGAGACAATGGATCTAGCATAAAGCAGGAAACAGTCAGAAACAGTACGAGACGATGGATCTAGCATAAAGCAGGAAACAGTCAGAAACAGTACGAGACAATGGATCTAGCATAAAGCAGGAAACAGTCAGAAACAGTACGAGACAATGGATCTAGCATAAAGCAGGAAACAGTCAGAAACAGTACGAGACAATGGATCTAGCATAAAGCAGGAAACAGTCAGAAACAGTATGAGACAATGGATCTAGCATAAAGCAGGAAACAGTCAGAAACAGTACGAGACAATGGATCTAGCATAAAGCAGGAAACAGTCAGAAACAGTATGAGACAATGGATCTAGCATAAAGCAGGAAACAGTCAGAAACAGTACGAGACAATGGATCTAGCATAAAGCAGGAAACAGTCAGAAACAGTATGAGACAATGGATCTAGCATAAAGCAGGAAACAGTCAGAAACAATATGAGACAATGGATCTAGCATAAAGCAGGAAACAGTCAGAAACAGTATGAGACAATGGATCTAGCATAAAGCAGGAAACAGTCAGAAACAGTATGAGACAATGGATCTAGCATAAAGCAGGAAACAGTCAGAAACAGTATGAGACAATGGATCTAGCATAAAGCAGGAAACAGTCAGAAACAGTACGAGACAATGGATCTAGCATAAAGCAGGAAACAGTCAGAAACAGTACGAGACAATGGATCTAGCATAAAGCAGGAAACAGTCAGAAACAGTACGAGACAATGGATCTAGCATAACGCAGGAAACAGTCAGAAACAGTACGAGACAATGGATCTAGCATAAAGCAGGAAACAGTCAGAAACAGTACGAGACAATGGATCTAGCATAAAGCAGGAAACAGTCAGAAACAGTACGAGACAATGGATCTAGCATAAAGCAGGAAACAGTCAGAAACAGTACGAGACAATGGATCTAGCATAAAGCAGGAAACAGTCAGAAACAGTACGAGACAATGGATCTAGCATAAAGCAGGAAACAGTCAGAAACAGTACGAGACAATGGATCTAGCATAAAGCAGGAAACAGTCAGAAACAGTACGAGACAATGGATCTAGCATAAAGCAGGAAACAGTCAGAAACAGTACGAGACAATGGATCTAGCATAAAGCAGGAAACAGTCAGAAACAGTATGAGACAATGGATCTAGCATAAAGCAGGAAACAGTCAGAAACAACAATGGATCTAGCATAAAGCAGGAAACAGTCAGAAACAGTATGAGACAATGGATCTAGCATAAAGCAGGAAACAGTCAGAAACAGTACGAGACAATGGATCTAGCATAAAGCAGGAAACAGTCAGAAACAGTACGAGACAATGGATCTAGCATAAAGCAGGAAACAGTCAGAAACAGTACGAGACAATGGATCTAGCATAAAGCAGGAAACAGTCAGAAACAGTACGAGACAATGGATCTAGCATAAAGCAGGAAACAGTCAGAAACAGTACGAGACAATGGATCTAGCATAAAGCAGGAAACAGTCAGAAACAGTACGAGACAATGGATCTAGCATAAAGCAGGAAACAGTCAGAAACAGTACGAGACAATGGATCTAGCATAACGCAGGAAACAGTCAGAAACAGTACGAGACAATGGATCTAGCATAAAGCAGGAAACAGTCAGAAACAGTACGAGACAATGGATCTAGCATAAAGCAGGAAACAGTCAGAAACAGTACGAGACAATGGATCTAGCATAAAGCAGGAAACAGTCAGAAACAGTACGAGACAATGGATCTAGCATAAAGCAGGAAACAGTCAGAAACAGTACGAGACAATGGATCTAGCATAAAGCAGGAAACAGTCAGAAACAGTACGAGACAATGGATCTAGCATAACGCAGGAAACAGTCAGAAACAGTACGAGACAATGGATCTAGCATAAAGCAGGAAACAGTCAGAAACAGTACGAGACAATGGATCTAGCATAAAGCAGGAAACAGTCAGAAACAGTACGAGACAATGGATCTAGCATAAAGCAGGAAACAGTCAGAAACAGTACGAGACAATGGATCTAGCATAAAGCAGGAAACAGTCAGAAACAGTACGAGACAATGGATCTAGCATAAAGCAGGAAACAGTCAGAAACAGTACGAGACAATGGATCTAGCATAAAGCAGGAAACAGTCAGAAACAGTACGAGACAATGGATCTAGCATAAAGCAGGAAACAGTCAGAAACAGTACGAGACAATGGATCTAGCATAAAGCAGGAAACAGTCAGAAACAGTACGAGACAATGGATCTAGCATAAAGCAGGAAACAGTCAGAAACAGTACGAGACAATGGATCTAGCATAAAGCAGGAAACAGTCAGAAACAGTATGAGACAATGGATCTAGCATAAAGCAGGAAACAGTCAGAAACAACAATGGATCTAGCATAAAGCAGGAAACAGTCAGAAACAGTATGAGACAATGGATCTAGCATAAAGCAGGAAACAGTCAGAAACAGTACGAGACAATGGATCTAGCATAAAGCAGGAAACAGTCAGAAACAGTACGAGACAATGGATCTAGCATAAAGCAGGAAACAGTCAGAAACAGTACGAGACAATGGATCTAGCATAAAGCAGGAAACAGTCAGAAACAGTACGAGACAATGGATCTAGCATAAAGCAGGAAACAGTCAGAAACAGTACGAGACAATGGATCTAGCATAAAGCAGGAAACAGTCAGAAACAGTACGAGACAATGGATCTAGCATAAAGCAGGAAACAGTCAGAAACAGTACGAGACAATGGATCTAGCATAACGCAGGAAACAGTCAGAAACAGTACGAGACAATGGATCTAGCATAAAGCAGGAAACAGTCAGAAACAGTACGAGACAATGGATCTAGCATAAAGCAGGAAACAGTCAGAAACAGTACGAGACAATGGATCTAGCATAAAGCAGGAAACAGTCAGAAACAGTACGAGACAATGGATCTAGCATAAAGCAGGAAACAGTCAGAAACAGTATGAGACAATGGATCTAGCATAAAGCAGGAAACAGTCAAACAGTACGAGACAATGGATCTAGCATACAGCAGGAAACAGTCAGAAACAGTACGAGACAATGGATCTAGCATAAAGCAGGAAACAGTCAGAAACAGTACGAGACAATGGATCTAGCATAAAGCAGGAAACAGTCAGAAACAGTATGAGACAATGGATCTAGCATAAAGCAGGAAACAGTCAGAAACAGTATGAGACAATGGATCTAGCATAAAGCAGGAAACAGTCAGAAACAGTATGAGACAATGGATCTAGCATAAAGCAGGAAACAGTCAGAAACAGTATGAGACAATGGATCTAGCATAAAGCAGGAAACAGTCAGAAACAGTACGAGACAATGGATCTAGCATAAAGCAGGAAACAGTCAGAAACAGTACGAGACAATGGATCTAGCATAAAGCAGGAAACAGTCAGAAACAGTACGAGACAATGGATCTAGCATAAAGCAGGAAACAGTCAGAAACAGTATGAGACAATGGATCTAGCATAAAGCAGGAAACAGTCAGAAACAGTATGAGACAATGGATCTAGCATAAAGCAGGAAACAGTCAGAAACAGTACGAGACAATGGATCTAGCATAAAGCAGGAAACAGTCAGAAACAGTACGAGACAATGGATCTAGCATAAAGCAGGAAACAGTCAGAAACAGTACGAGACAATGGATCTAGCATAAAGCAGGAAACAGTCAGAAACAGTACGAGACAATGGATCTAGCATAAAGCAGGAAACAGTCAGAAACAGTATGAGACAATGGATCTAGCATAAAGCAGGAAACAGTCAGAACAGTACGAGACAATGGATCTAGCATACAGCAGGAAACAGTCAGAAACAGTACGAGACAATGGATCTAGCATAAAGCAGGAAACAGTCAGAAACAGTACGAGACAATGGATCTAGCATAAAGCAGGAAACAGTCAGAAACAGTACGAGACAATGGATCTAGCATACAGCAGGAAACAGTCAGAAACAGTACGAGACAATGGATCTAGCATAAAGCAGGAAACAGTCAGAAACAGTACGAGACGATGGATCTAGCATAAAGCAGGAAACAGTCAGAAACAGTACGAGACAATGGATCTAGCATAAAGCAGGAAACAGTCAGAAACAGTACGAGACAATGGATCTAGCATAAAGCAGGAAACAGTCAGAAACAGTACGAGACAATGGATCTAGCATAAAGCAGGAAACAGTCAGAAACAGTATGAGACAATGGATCTAGCATAAAGCAGGAAACAGTCAGAAACAGTACGAGACAATGGATCTAGCATAAAGCAGGAAACAGTCAGAAACAGTATGAGACAATGGATCTAGCATAAAGCAGGAAACAGTCAGAAACAGTACGAGACAATGGATCTAGCATAAAGCAGGAAACAGTCAGAAACAGTATGAGACAATGGATCTAGCATAAAGCAGGAAACAGTCAGAAACAATATGAGACAATGGATCTAGCATAAAGCAGGAAACAGTCAGAAACAGTATGAGACAATGGATCTAGCATAAAGCAGGAAACAGTCAGAAACAGTATGAGACAATGGATCTAGCATAAAGCAGGAAACAGTCAGAAACAGTATGAGACAATGGATCTAGCATAAAGCAGGAAACAGTCAGAAACAGTACGAGACAATGGATCTAGCAAAAAGCAGGAAACAGTCAGAAACAGTACGAGACAATGGATCTAGCATAAAGCAGGAAACAGTCAGAAACAGTACGAGACAATGGATCTAGCATAACGCAGGAAACAGTCAGAAACAGTACGAGACAATGGATCTAGCATAAAGCAGGAAACAGTCAGAAACAGTACGAGACAATGGATCTAGCATAAAGCAGGAAACAGTCAGAAACAGTACGAGACAATGGATCTAGCATAAAGCAGGAAACAGTCAGAAACAGTACGAGACAATGGATCTAGCATAAAGCAGGAAACAGTCAGAAACAGTACGAGACAATGGATCTAGCATAAAGCAGGAAACAGTCAGAAACAGTACGAGACAATGGATCTAGCATAAAGCAGGAAACAGTCAGAAACAGTACGAGACAATGGATCTAGCATAAAGCAGGAAACAGTCAGAAACAGTACGAGACAATGGATCTAGCATAAAGCAGGAAACAGTCAGAAACAGTATGAGACAATGGATCTAGCATAAAGCAGGAAACAGTCAGAAACAACAATGGATCTAGCATAAAGCAGGAAACAGTCAGAAACAGTATGAGACAATGGATCTAGCATAAAGCAGGAAACAGTCAGAAACAGTATGAGACAATGGATCTAGCATAAAGCAGGAAACAGTCAGAAACAGTACGAGACAATGGATCTAGCATAAAGCAGGAAACAGTCAGAAATAGTACGAGACAATGGATCTAGCATAAAGCAGGAAACAGTCAGAAACAGTACGAGACGATGGATCTAGCATAAAGCAGGAAACAGTCAGAAACAGTATGAGACAATGGATCTAGCATAAAGCAGGAAACAGTCAGAAACAGTACGAGACAATGGATCTAGCATAAAGCAGGAAACAGTCAGAAACAGTATGAGACAATGGATCTAGCATAAAGCAGGAAACAGTCAGAAACAGTATGAGACAATGGATCTAGCATAAAGCAGGAAACAGTCAGAAACAACAATGGATCTAGCATAAAGCAGGAAACAGTCAGAAACAGTACGAGACAATGGATCTAGCATAAAGCAGGAAACAGTCAGAAACAGTATGAGACAATGGATCTAGCATAAAGCAGGAAACAGTCAAACAGTACGAGACAATGGATCTAGCATAAAGCAGGAAACAGTCAGAAACAGTACGAGACAATGGATCTAGCATAAAGCAGGAAACAGTCAGAAACAGTATGAGACAATGGATCTAGCATAAAGCAGGAAACAGTCAGAAACAGTACGAGACAATGGATCTAGCATAAAGCAGGAAACAGTCAGAAACAGTATGAGACAATGGATCTAGCATAAAGCAGGAAACAGTCAGAAACAGTACGAGACAATGGATCTAGCATAAAGCAGGAAACAGTCAGAAACAGTATGAGACAATGGATCTAGCATAAAGCAGGAAACAGTCAGAAACAATATGAGACAATGGATCTAGCATAAAGCAGGAAACAGTCAGAAACAGTACGAGACAATGGATCTAGCATAAAGCAGGAAACAGTCAGAAACAGTATGAGACAATGGATCTAGCATAAAGCAGGAAACAGTCAGAAACAGTACGAGACAATGGATCTAGCATAAAGCAGGAAACAGTCAGAAACAGTACGAGACAATGGATCTAGCATAAAGCAGGAAACAGTCAGAAACAGTACGAGACAATGGATCTAGCATAAAGCAGGAAACAGTCAGAAACAGTACGAGACAATGGATCTAGCATAAAGCAGGAAACAGTCAGAAACAGTACGAGACAATGGATCTAGCATAACGCAGGAAACAGTCAGAAACAGTACGAGACAATGGATCTAGCATAAAGCAGGAAACAGTCAGAAACAGTACGAGACAATGGATCTAGCATAAAGCAGGAAACAGTCAGAAACAGTACGAGACAATGGATCTAGCATAAAGCAGGAAACAGTCAGAAACAGTACGAGACAATGGATCTAGCATAAAGCAGGAAACAGTCAGAAACAGTACGAGACAATGGATCTAGCATAAAGCAGGAAACAGTCAGAAACAGTACGAGACAATGGATCTAGCATAACGCAGGAAACAGTCAGAAACAGTACGAGACAATGGATCTAGCATAAAGCAGGAAACAGTCAGAAACAGTACGAGACAATGGATCTAGCATAAAGCAGGAAACAGTCAGAAACAGTACGAGACAATGGATCTAGCATAAAGCAGGAAACAGTCAGAAACAGTACGAGACAATGGATCTAGCATAAAGCAGGAAACAGTCAGAAACAGTATGAGACAATGGATCTAGCATAAAGCAGGAAACAGTCAAACAGTACGAGACAATGGATCTAGCATACAGCAGGAAACAGTCAGAAACAGTACGAGACAATGGATCTAGCATAAAGCAGGAAACAGTCAGAAACAGTACGAGACAATGGATCTAGCATAAAGCAGGAAACAGTCAGAAACAGTATGAGACAATGGATGTAGCATAAAGCAGGAAACAGTCAGAAACAGTATGAGACAATGGATCTAGCATAAAGCAGGAAACAGTCAGAAACAGTATGAGACAATGGATCTAGCATAAAGCAGGAAACAGTCAGAAACAGTATGAGACAATGGATCTAGCATAAAGCAGGAAACAGTCAGAAACAGTACGAGACAATGGATCTAGCATAAAGCAGGAAACAGTCAGAAACAGTACGAGACAATGGATCTAGCATAAAGCAGGAAACAGTCAGAAACAGTACGAGACAATGGATCTAGCATAAAGCAGGAAACAGTCAGAAACAGTATGAGACAATGGATCTAGCATAAAGCAGGAAACAGTCAGAAACAGTACGAGACAATGGATCTAGCATAAAGCAGGAAACAGTCAGAAACAGTACGAGACAATGGATCTAGCATAAAGCAGGAAACAGTCAGAAACAGTACGAGACAATGGATCTAGCATAAAGCAGGAAACAGTCAGAAACAGTACGAGACAATGGATCTAGCATAAAGCAGGAAACAGTCAGAAACAGTATGAGACAATGGATCTAGCATAAAGCAGGAAACAGTCAAACAGTACGAGACAATGGATCTAGCATACAGCAGGAAACAGTCAGAAACAGTACGAGACAATGGATCTAGCATAAAGCAGGAAACAGTCAGAAACAGTACGAGACAATGGATCTAGCATAAAGCAGGAAACAGTCAGAAACAGTACGAGACAATGGATCTAGCATACAGCAGGAAACAGTCAGAAACAGTACGAGACAATGGATCTAGCATAAAGCAGGAAACAGTCAGAAACAGTACGAGACGATGGATCTAGCATAAAGCAGGAAACAGTCAGAAACAGTACGAGACAATGGATCTAGCATAAAGCAGGAAACAGTCAGAAACAGTACGAGACAATGGATCTAGCATAAAGCAGGAAACAGTCAGAAACAGTACGAGACAATGGATCTAGCATAAAGCAGGAAACAGTCAGAAACAGTATGAGACAATGGATCTAGCATAAAGCAGGAAACAGTCAGAAACAGTACGAGACAATGGATCTAGCATAAAGCAGGAAACAGTCAGAAACAGTATGAGACAATGGATCTAGCATAAAGCAGGAAACAGTCAGAAACAGTACGAGACAATGGATCTAGCATAAAGCAGGAAACAGTCAGAAACAGTATGAGACAATGGATCTAGCATAAAGCAGGAAACAGTCAGAAACAATATGAGACAATGGATCTAGCATAAAGCAGGAAACAGTCAGAAACAGTATGAGACAATGGATCTAGCATAAAGCAGGAAACAGTCAGAAACAGTATGAGACAATGGATCTAGCATAAAGCAGGAAACAGTCAGAAACAGTATGAGACAATGGATCTAGCATAAAGCAGGAAACAGTCAGAAACAGTACGAGACAATGGATCTAGCATAAAGCAGGAAACAGTCAGAAACAGTACGAGACAATGGATCTAGCATAAAGCAGGAAACAGTCAGAAACAGTACGAGACAATGGATCTAGCATAAAGCAGGAAACAGTCAGAAACAGTATGAGACAATAGATCTAGCATAAAGCAGGAAACAGTCAGAAACAGTATGAGACAATGGATCTAGCATAAAGCAGGAAACAGTCAGAAACAGTACGAGACAATGGATCTAGCATAAAGCAGGAAACAGTCAGAAACAGTACGAGACAATGGATCTAGCATAAAGCAGGAAACAGTCAGAAACAGTACGAGACAATGGATCTAGCATAAAGCAGGAAACAGTCAGAAACAGTACGAGACAATGGATCTAGCATAAAGCAGGAAACAGTCAGAAACAGTATGAGACAATGGATCTAGCATAAAGCAGGAAACAGTCAAACAGTACGAGACAATGGATCTAGCATACAGCAGGAAACAGTCAGAAACAGTACGAGACAATGGATCTAGCATAAAGCAGGAAACAGTCAGAAACAGTACGAGACAATGGATCTAGCATAAAGCAGGAAACAGTCAGAAACAGTACGAGACAATGGATCTAGCATACAGCAGGAAACAGTCAGAAACAGTACGAGACAATGGATCTAGCATAAAGCAGGAAACAGTCAGAAACAGTACGAGACGATGGATCTAGCATAAAGCAGGAAACAGTCAGAAACAGTACGAGACAATGGATCTAGCATAAAGCAGGAAACAGTCAGAAACAGTACGAGACAATGGATCTAGCATAAAGCAGGAAACAGTCAGAAACAGTACGAGACAATGGATCTAGCATAAAGCAGGAAACAGTCAGAAACAGTATGAGACAATGGATCTAGCATAAAGCAGGAAACAGTCAGAAACAGTACGAGACAATGGATCTAGCATAAAGCAGGAAACAGTCAGAAACAGTATGAGACAATGGATCTAGCATAAAGCAGGAAACAGTCAGAAACAGTACGAGACAATGGATCTAGCATAAAGCAGGAAACAGTCAGAAACAGTATGAGACAATGGATCTAGCATAAAGCAGGAAACAGTCAGAAACAATATGAGACAATGGATCTAGCATAAAGCAGGAAACAGTCAGAAACAGTATGAGACAATGGATCTAGCATAAAGCAGGAAACAGTCAGAAACAGTATGAGACAATGGATCTAGCATAAAGCAGGAAACAGTCAGAAACAGTATGAGACAATGGATCTAGCATAAAGCAGGAAACAGTCAGAAACAGTACGAGACAATGGATCTAGCATAAAGCAGGAAACAGTCAGAAACAGTACGAGACAATGGATCTAGCATAAAGCAGGAAACAGTCAGAAACAGTACGAGACAATGGATCTAGCATAACGCAGGAAACAGTCAGAAACAGTACGAGACAATGGATCTAGCATAAAGCAGGAAACAGTCAGAAACAGTACGAGACAATGGATCTAGCATAAAGCAGGAAACAGTCAGAAACAGTACGAGACAATGGATCTAGCATAAAGCAGGAAACAGTCAGAAACAGTACGAGACAATGGATCTAGCATAAAGCAGGAAACAGTCAGAAACAGTACGAGACAATGGATCTAGCATAAAGCAGGAAACAGTCAGAAACAGTACGAGACAATGGATCTAGCATAAAGCAGGAAACAGTCAGAAACAGTACGAGACAATGGATCTAGCATAAAGCAGGAAACAGTCAGAAACAGTACGAGACAATGGATCTAGCATAAAGCAGGAAACAGTCAGAAACAGTATGAGACAATGGATCTAGCATAAAGCAGGAAACAGTCAGA
The DNA here is from genome assembly GCF_964638095.1 of Poromitra crassiceps. NCBI lineage: Eukaryota > Metazoa > Chordata > Actinopteri > Beryciformes > Melamphaidae > Poromitra > Poromitra crassiceps. Next base: position 18,434 of record NW_028151054.1, on the reverse strand, counting down.
AACAACAATGGATCTAGCATAAAGCAGGAAACAGTCAGAAACAGTATGAGACAATGGATCTAGCATAAAGCAGGAAACAGTCAGAAACAGTATGAGACAATGGATCTAGCATAAAGCAGGAAACAGTCAGAAACAGTACGAGACAATGGATCTAGCATAAAGCAGGAAACAGTCAGAAATAGTACGAGACAATGGATCTAGCATAAAGCAGGAAACAGTCAGAAACAGTACGAGACGATGGATCTAGCATAAAGCAGGAAACAGTCAGAAACAGTATGAGACAATGGATCTAGCATAAAGCAGGAAACAGTCAGAAACAGTACGAGACAATGGATCTAGCATAAAGCAGGAAACAGTCAGAAACAGTATGAGACAATGGATCTAGCATAAAGCAGGAAACAGTCAGAAACAGTATGAGACAATGGATCTAGCATAAAGCAGGAAACAGTCAGAAACAACAATGGATCTAGCATAAAGCAGGAAACAGTCAGAAACAGTACGAGACAATGGATCTAGCATAAAGCAGGAAACAGTCAGAAACAGTATGAGACAATGGATCTAGCATAAAGCAGGAAACAGTCAGAAACAGTACGAGACAATGGATCTAGCATAAAGCAGGAAACAGTCAGAAACAGTACGAGACAATGGATCTAGCATAACGCAGGAAACAGTCAGAAACAGTACGAGACAATGGATCTAGCATAAAGCAGGAAACAGTCAGAAACAGTACGAGACAATGGATCTAGCATAAAGCAGGAAACAGTCAGAAACAGTACGAGACAATGGATCTAGCATAAAGCAGGAAACAGTCAGAAACAGTACGAGACAATGGATCTAGCATAAAGCAGGAAACAGTCAGAAACAGTACGAGACAATGGATCTAGCATAAAGCAGGAAACAGTCAGAAACAGTACGAGACAATGGATCTAGCATAAAGCAGGAAACAGTCAGAAACAGTACGAGACAATGGATCTAGCATAAAGCAGGAAACAGTCAGAAACAGTACGAGACAATGGATCTAGCATAAAGCAGGAAACAGTCAGAAACAGTATGAGACAATGGATCTAGCATAAAGCAGGAAACAGTCAGAAACAACAATGGATCTAGCATAAAGCAGGAAACAGTCAGAAACAGTATGAGACAATGGATCTAGCATAAAGCAGGAAACAGTCAGAAACAACAATGGATCTAGCATAAAGCAGGAAACAGTCAGAAACAGTACGAGACAATGGATCTAGCATAAAGCAGGAAACAGTCAGAAACAGTACGAGACAATGGATCTAGCATAAAGCAGGAAACAGTCAGAAACAGTATGAGACAATGGATCTAGCATAAAGCAGGAAACAGTCAGAAACAGTACGAGACAATGGATCTAGCATAAAGCAGGAAACAGTCAGAAACAGTATGAGACAATGGATCTAGCATAAAGCAGGAAACAGTCAGAAACAGTACGAGACAATGGATCTAGCATAAAGCAGGAAACAGTCAGAAACAGTATGAGACAATGGATCTAGCATAAAGCAGGAAACAGTCAGAAACAGTATGAGACAATGGATCTAGCATAAAGCAGGAAACAGTCAGAAACAGTATGAGACAATGGATCTAGCATAAAGCAGGAAACAGTCAGAAACAGTATGAGACAATGGATCTAGCATAAAGCAGGAAACAGTCAGAAACAGTATGAGACAATGGATCTAGCATAAAGCAGGAAACAGTCAGAAACAGTACGAGACAATGGATCTAGCATAAAGCAGGAAACAGTCAGAAACAGTACGAGACAATGGATCTAGCATAAAGCAGGAAACAGTCAGAAACAGTACGAGACAATGGATCTAGCATAACGCAGGAAACAGTCAGAAACAGTACGAGACAATGGATCTAGCATAAAGCAGGAAACAGTCAGAAACAGTACGAGACAATGGATCTAGCATAAAGCAGGAAACAGTCAGAAACAGTACGAGACAATGGATCTAGCATAAAGCAGGAAACAGTCAGAAACAGTATGAGACAATGGATCTAGCATAAAGCAGGAAACAGTCAGAAACAGTATGAGACAATGGATCTAGCATAAAGCAGGAAACAGTCAGAAACAGTATGAGACAATGGATCTAGCATAAAGCAGGAAACAGTCAGAAACAGTATGAGACAATGGATCTAGCATAAAGCAGGAAACAGTCAGAAACAGTACGAGACAATGGATCTAGCATAAAGCAGGAAACAGTCAGAAACAGTACGAGACAATGGATCTAGCATAAAGCAGGAAACAGTCAGAAACAGTACGAGACAATGGATCTAGCATAAAGCAGGAAACAGTCAGAAACAGTATGAGACAATGGATCTAGCATAAAGCAGGAAACAGTCAGAAACAGTATGAGACAATGGATCTAGCATAAAGCAGGAAACAGTCAGAAACAGTACGAGACAATGGATCTAGCATAAAGCAGGAAACAGTCAGAAACAGTACGAGACAATGGATCTAGCATAAAGCAGGAAACAGTCAGAAACAGTACGAGACAATGGATCTAGCATAAAGCAGGAAACAGTCAGAAACAGTACGAGACAATGGATCTAGCATAAAGCAGGAAACAGTCAGAAACAGTATGAGACAATGGATCTAGCATAAAGCAGGAAACAGTCAAACAGTACGAGACAATGGATCTAGCATACAGCAGGAAACAGTCAGAAACAGTACGAGACAATGGATCTAGCATAAAGCAGGAAACAGTCAGAAACAGTACGAGACAATGGATCTAGCATAAAGCAGGAAACAGTCAGAAACAGTACGAGACAATGGATCTAGCATACAGCAGGAAACAGTCAGAAACAGTACGAGACAATGGATCTAGCATAAAGCAGGAAACAGTCAGAAACAGTACGAGACGATGGATCTAGCATAAAGCAGGAAACAGTCAGAAACAGTACGAGACAATGGATCTAGCATAAAGCAGGAAACAGTCAGAAACAGTACGAGACAATGGATCTAGCATAAAGCAGGAAACAGTCAGAAACAGTACGAGACAATGGATCTAGCATAAAGCAGGAAACAGTCAGAAACAGTATGAGACAATGGATCTAGCATAAAGCAGGAAACAGTCAGAAACAGTACGAGACAATGGATCTAGCATAAAGCAGGAAACAGTCAGAAACAGTATGAGACAATGGATCTAGCATAAAGCAGGAAACAGTCAGAAACAGTACGAGACAATGGATCTAGCATAAAGCAGGAAACAGTCAGAAACAGTATGAGACAATGGATCTAGCATAAAGCAGGAAACAGTCAGAAACAATATGAGACAATGGATCTAGCATAAAGCAGGAAACAGTCAGAAACAGTATGAGACAATGGATCTAGCATAAAGCAGGAAACAGTCAGAAACAGTATGAGACAATGGATCTAGCATAAAGCAGGAAACAGTCAGAAACAGTATGAGACAATGGATCTAGCATAAAGCAGGAAACAGTCAGAAACAGTACGAGACAATGGATCTAGCATAAAGCAGGAAACAGTCAGAAACAGTACGAGACAATGGATCTAGCATAAAGCAGGAAACAGTCAGAAACAGTACGAGACAATGGATCTAGCATAACGCAGGAAACAGTCAGAAACAGTACGAGACAATGGATCTAGCATAAAGCAGGAAACAGTCAGAAACAGTACGAGACAATGGATCTAGCATAAAGCAGGAAACAGTCAGAAACAGTACGAGACAATGGATCTAGCATAAAGCAGGAAACAGTCAGAAACAGTACGAGACAATGGATCTAGCATAAAGCAGGAAACAGTCAGAAACAGTACGAGACAATGGATCTAGCATAAAGCAGGAAACAGTCAGAAACAGTACGAGACAATGGATCTAGCATAAAGCAGGAAACAGTCAGAAACAGTACGAGACAATGGATCTAGCATAAAGCAGGAAACAGTCAGAAACAGTACGAGACAATGGATCTAGCATAAAGCAGGAAACAGTCAGAAACAGTATGAGACAATGGATCTAGCATAAAGCAGGAAACAGTCAGAAACAGTACGAGACAATGGATCTAGCATAAAGCAGGAAACAGTCAGAAACAGTATGAGACAATGGATCTAGCATAAAGCAGGAAACAGTCAGAAACAATATGAGACAATGGATCTAGCATAAAGCAGGAAACAGTCAGAAACAGTATGAGACAATGGATCTAGCATAAAGCAGGAAACAGTCAGAAACAGTATGAGACAATGGATCTAGCATAAAGCAGGAAACAGTCAGAAACAGTATGAGACAATGGATCTAGCATAAAGCAGGAAACAGTCAGAAACAGTACGAGACAATGGATCTAGCATAAAGCAGGAAACAGTCAGAAACAGTACGAGACAATGGATCTAGCATAAAGCAGGAAACAGTCAGAAACAGTACGAGACAATGGATCTAGCATAACGCAGGAAACAGTCAGAAACAGTACGAGACAATGGATCTAGCATAAAGCAGGAAACAGTCAGAAACAGTACGAGACAATGGATCTAGCATAAAGCAGGAAACAGTCAGAAACAGTACGAGACAATGGATCTAGCATAAAGCAGGAAACAGTCAGAAACAGTACGAGACAATGGATCTAGCATAAAGCAGGAAACAGTCAGAAACAGTACGAGACAATGGATCTAGCATAAAGCAGGAAACAGTCAGAAACAGTACGAGACAATGGATCTAGCATAAAGCAGGAAACAGTCAGAAACAGTACGAGACAATGGATCTAGCATAAAGCAGGAAACAGTCAGAAACAGTACGAGACAATGGATCTAGCATAAAGCAGGAAACAGTCAGAAACAGTATGAGACAATGGATCTAGCATAAAGCAGGAAACAGTCAGAAACAACAATGGATCTAGCATAAAGCAGGAAACAGTCAGAAACAGTATGAGACAATGGATCTAGCATAAAGCAGGAAACAGTCAGAAACAGTATGAGACAATGGATCTAGCATAAAGCAGGAAACAGTCAGAAACAGTATGAGACAATGGATCTAGCATAAAGCAGGAAACAGTCAGAAACAGTACGAGACAATGGATCTAGCATAAAGCAGGAAACAGTCAGAAACAGTACGAGACAATGGATCTAGCATAAAGCAGGAAACAGTCAGAAACAGTATGAGACAATGGATCTAGCATAAAGCAGGAAACAGTCAGAAACAGTACGAGACAATGGATCTAGCATAAAGCAGGAAACAGTCAGAAACAGTACGAGACAATGGATCTAGCATAAAGCAGGAAACAGTCAGAAACAGTATGAGACAATGGATCTAGCATAAAGCAGGAAACAGTCAAACAGTACGAGACAATGGATCTAGCATAAAGCAGGAAACAGTCAGAAACAGTACGAGACAATGGATCTAGCATAAAGCAGGAAACAGTCAGAAACAGTATGAGACAATGGATCTAGCATAAAGCAGGAAACAGTCAGAAACAGTATGAGACAATGGATCTAGCATAAAGCAGGAAACAGTCAGAAACAGTACGAGACAATGGATCTAGCATAAAGCAGGAAACAGTCAGAAACAGTATGAGACAATGGATCTAGCATAAAGCAGGAAACAGTCAGAAACAGTACGAGACAATGGATCTAGCATAAAGCAGGAAACAGTCAGAAACAGTATGAGACAATGGATCTAGCATAAAGCAGGAAACAGTCAGAAACAGTACGAGACAATGGATCTAGCATAAAGCAGGAAACAGTCAAACAGTACGAGACAATGGATCTAGCATACAGCAGGAAACAGTCAGAAACAGTACGAGACAATGGATCTAGCATACAGCAGGAAACAGTCAAACAGTATGAGACAATGGATCTAGCATAAAGCAGGAAACAGTCAAACAGTATGAGACAATGGATCTAGCATAAAGCAGGAAACAGTCAAACAGTACGAGACAATGGATCTAGCATAAAGCAGGAAACAGTCAAACAGTATGAGACAATGGATCTAGCATAAAGCAGGAAACAGTCAGAAACAGTACGAGACAATGGATCTAGCATAAAGCAGGAAACAGTATGAGACAATGGATCTAGCATAAAGCAGGAAACAGTACGAGACAATGGATCTAGCATACAGCAGGAAACAGTCAGAAACAGTATGAGACAATGGATCTAGCATAAAGCAGCGCTGCTGTTGCTCAAAGACATTCATTCCCTGAATTGCTTTAGCCATGCCTGTTGCCAGGCCATTGTCTCTATGGCTCCAGTGAACAAGAATAACCTGTACACATTGTAAATCGCCAAGGCAATCTCATCTTCGCTGCTTTACTGCACTTACAATGCTTTTGAATCAACTCTCTGTGGTGTTGTTAAGACATGCAATACCAACCGCACTGTGTGTGTGTGTGTGTGTGTGTGTGTGTGTGTGTGTGTGTGTGTGTGTGTGTCACACACATAGGGATTGTTGGAAAGCTAAGAACTACTTCAGGTACCAGTTGTAAAACCCATGCATTTTTCCAATATCATTACATAACCCAGTGATTCACAACCCTAGGGGTACTTGAGCAGCTTGTACACGATGGAAAGATGGAGGATTACAATTTATTTCCAAAATGATAAGTCATGTGTTACTAGAGGTCACGCATGTCAAAACTGCATGCAAACCAACTAGCTAGCACACATGAGCCGTTTTCACACATGCCTACAGGAAAATTACCTGTAAATCAATATAGGCCATTTCCCGGGATTTCCCTTCACACCTGAGCTCGCATGTGTGAATATAGTCGTCAAATAGCCTGTATGTTGGGGGGCGGGGGGGGGGGGGGGGGCTTATTTTGGGGGTCGGCAAAACTCCGATGGTGAAATAAGTTCGCTTGTCACACAATAAATCACACTCGTTTGACTTAAGAGTATGTTGTATCCTTCACATTCGCTCATGGGCTGCAGTGCAGAGTAGTATCCAGGCAGCGTCAAGCCAGCGTAATAAACACAGCCGATTTCCCCCCTCCCCTCTCTGCTCGAGAGAGGCCAGTCCTTCAGTCCTCCGCACTTCGCAGCAGCCCGACACAGGACAGACACAGCGAGAATGGCAGCGGCTTGCAAGCCGCCCAACGCTTGTATGTATGTAGAGAAAGCAAATGCACGAAGCGAACCCTTATCGCGGCATACTGCTCTTCTGACTGGCTCGAAACTGGTGAAATGTCCGCGATGACGGGGGAACGCTTATACCGGAAAACAACTTTCACACATGAAGGCATTAGACCGCTTTCCGGTCATTTAGCGGTAAAAAGCGCATGTGTGAAAACGGCTATGGAGAAATGGCTCAAACGCCCAGTTGCTGTCACACCAGATTCAGGTTTAGGGGAGTCATAGAGATATTATATTACTATAGATGGGTCACCGCAGGCTCCGCCAATTCTAACAAATGGTAGCAGCAAGTCTCCTAAATGGGCGTGGTCAACCATTGACTCAGACCTGCCACAAGTCTCCTAAGTGGGCGTGTCCTTGGAAAACCATGGGCAAAACCCACGTGACAAAATGACAGGAAGTGAGTTGAAGTTGGGCCGTCTTGCTTGAATCCCATCGCCTTTGGGGGAGCCTGGTGACAAAAGGGGGGAAAAAAGAGGCCAAGCCCAAACACCCCCTAGCGGCTGCCGGGGGAGTTTCCGAATTTTCTCTGTCTCCCTTATCGCCGTAATGCATTATGGGTAGTCAGCTACTTTGGCTAATGGTAGCGGCTAACGCTACTTACTTTACATTGCAGTAAAACGGCACTGAATGACCAAATTGATTTAACTTTTAACCATTTCGAGTAACACTGTTTCCATACGGACCCCCAGCGTTGGTTAGTTGTTTATAACCTGACTCTATTTAAAACCTTAACGTACTCCGGTTTCTGTGCTGAATCCAATGGTCTGAATGGTCTGAATACAGAGAAGGCTTAAGGCTTTATTTAACGGTATAGATAACGTTAAATGGTCCGCCATGTTATGAACGTTAGATGTATGGTATCTATATAGTTACCTGTGTCTACTAACATTATTAAAATATCATAAAGTAACGCTATTTTCTGATAATTTGCTCAACTATCACTTGCTACCTGATGCCTTGCGGCACATTGCTGCCTCTACCGGTCGGAAGAATTACTGTCCTTATTATCCGATGTTTGTCATCAATTTTCCTCGAAATGGGGCTATCATTTGGAAAACGGAGCGCGTTAGAGCATGAAAAAGACTTGAAATTGTTTTTTCAGACCATACACTCATTTGGAAAGTGTTTATTTAAGACCTAGACCGAGAGAGAAGTTGGCTCGTTTCTCATATAGTTGAATGGATGTTCCCGGGAGTGCTACACAAGCTGCGACCCCCACTGGCCATTTGAAAGAATGCAATTTCCGCATAGGCGTCACAAATAGGCAGGCTGAAATGCCCACTGTTTAAAGGCCATGACACACCAAGAGCTCAGTGACAAATATATCCTCTCTGGATTAAAGGCCATGACACACCAAGAGTGACGCGAATATACAGCACAAAATTGCGAGGCGAATTCCGACCCACCTGTCAATCACAGCAACAGATGTGTACATGTGGGAAGCGAATTTCTGAAAAATCAAGCGTGATCCCAAAAATGAAAGCCGCAATATTGCTGAGGGACACGTCGCTGTTGCTATGCACGTCTCGCATTGACTGATATAGGTTCTAAAAATATTCTTGACGTGCGAATTAATCGCACGCGGGGGGGAAAAAGTGCTGCCGGTGTGTAACGAGCTTAACTTAGGTCCGCGGCGTGGATCCACTGCAACGAAAGCACATAAGGCTATTGCTACTTTGTTGCTAGAGTGAATTATTTTCGGTGTAACATTTGCATACTTGCAAATGTGTGTTTGTGTGTATATATTTCATATACAGTAAGCCCCTGTGTGCCATGCGCATATTGATACGTTGGTCTCTATATGCTGTGTGGAGCAGAAAGAGTGAGAGAGAAGCAGTGTCCCGGTTTGACTGGAGAAAGACATTTGCAGCAAATGAGCTCATCCATCAGCAGAAGTGTGTGTGGACAAGAGGCTGAGGAGGGTGAGGAGGAAGATGAAGATGGGGGCGGGGGGGGGGGGGGGGGGGGGGGCTGGCAAGGCGGAGTCAGGGCGGCCTCACAGTGAGAAATGGCGTCCCTGGCATTTCAGCGCTCTCTGACACCTCTCTTGTCCTTTGGATGAGGCTGCTGAAAGACTGCGCTCAGCTCAACACCAGCTCTGTCCCGTCTGTAGCTGTGCCATGTTTCTCAAAACACCGTGACATTTAGGGGAACTGCTTTTTATTATTATCATTATTAACCACCAAGTGATTCAGTGTTGACTCCATTCTTTCATTTTGCCCACCCGCAAATGCATTTTGCAACCCGTAAGCAGCCGAGTTGTGAATGTTATTACGAACAGCAGCAACAGAATTGGGTTTGTGGAAATGAAAAGTGAATCCGTGGAGGCTTAAACAAATGAGCCAGACACAGGACTGATCCAGACACAGGACTGATCCAGACACAGGACTGATCCAGACACAGGACTGATCCAGACACAGGACTGATCCAGACACAGGACTGAGCCAGACACAGGACTGATCCGGGGGAATAATAGATGCTCTTTGGCGAACACTTTGTCGCTGATCTGTGGTCAGAGTTCTCCATTAAAAGTTGTGCCGCTACTTATCCTGAGCGATGGAACTTTCCCTTGGGGTTAGACACACACTGTATAGTTTCAGGTCAAATAAACAGGGCAGAATAAAAGAAATAGCAAATCATTTAATGGTAGCCCTTTTTAAATTACAGACCATTTTGCAGTAATGACTGGAAAAAACTAAGTAATAATCAAAATACAATCGATGAATATGAATACATATAATATGAATACACTGAATATACAATAAAAAGGGAGTGTTTTTTACCAGTACTTGTATCTTATAAATGGCATTACCACACATTTTTGATACGTTTTCATTAGGTTTCAGTTTGCTTATAATGTACATAGAATAATGCATTATATATTTCAGAAACCACATTCCAATATTGACTATGTACAATATTCACACGGGTATACACAAACAACAGAAACCCCGGAACACGCCCAAAAGCACTTACTGTCGAGTCTAGCAAGGTTTTCTTTGCGAATACTAAACACCTTTCAGAGGAATTAGTGTAAAAAAAAAGAAATGATATTCCTGTTATTTTTGATGATATTCCAGATTGATATCTCATCCTGGCTAACCTCTCATGACCTCCTCTCTCTGTTGATCTTGTCATATAGGCCGTCGCCACAGATGAGCCAGCAGAGGACCGGCCCGTTAACAGAGACCCTCCAGATTCCACAGGGGGAAGGAAGGTGCGACAGTTACACCTACATTTATACCCTGCTCACACCCCGTTATCTAGTTTGGACTGTAGAAAACACGAGTTTATCTTGCAGCACAACGTTTCTATTTACTCAAAGCACTTAAAGTTGTAGGGATTAATTTGCCCGACATATTAGAGACTGTTTTTTTTTTACTCTTGGCCCGCTGCCCGGTCTGCCACTGCAGAGGTCACATGGGGCATGCGGCACAGTCTCTCCACAGGAGCTCCAAAGCTAGTCTCTCCAAAGATAAAAAAAGCTGTGTGTGTGTGTGTGTGTGTGTGTGTGTGTGTGTGTGTGTGTGTGTGTGTGTGTGTGTGTGTGTGTGTGTGTGAGAGTGTGTGACTCCTGATGTTGTTGTCGTGAATGAAAATCTCAGAGAGGTGTTTGTTCTTGAGGTTGGCTGTACCTTTGACCACAGCCTAGAGGAGGCCTTTATAACCAAGATGCTAAAATATCAACAGCTGGAGCAGACCATTTCACAGCTGGGCTACAGGTGTAAACTTATAGTTTTCATATTTGGTAGCCTGGGTCATGTCCATAAGCTGGTTGTAAGAGGCCTTCAGATGGCTGGTCTACCTAAGAGAAGGGCCAAACAGTTAGCAAGGTATTGTTCAGTATCTGCTATTATTGGCAGTCGCTCAATATGGAGAAGGCGCTGCTTTTTGTACCCTTGAAATTGGATGCTGTCCCTTATCTTGTATTACAGTATAACTGTATGTCAATCTGCCTTTGTCATCACCCTGTGCGGTATTATATCTTCTTTGTATGCATTATTGTGGTCGCCAATTAGGCACTCTTGTATCTGACCAACTCCCAACATCTGATTGCATTACTAGTGTTTATGTCCTTTGTACTCTGTATCTATGTGGACATAAATAAATCATTTAATGTGTGCGTCCCTGTGCGTGCGCGTCTCTGTGCGTGCGTGCTTTCTTTCTTTCAGAGTTTGCCAGTCCGCCGCACCCAGGCGGGGAAAAGAGAGGACAGTGTCTCCCTGAGGAAGCACCTGGTCCACGCCAGGTGAGAGAGTCCCATCTGTGTCTGTTTAGCAAATATGGAAGACAAAAAATCAACACCGTTTGATATCGTCCACTGCAGGAGACTGTGTTTTAATAACAATAATTGATTGGATTCATAGCACTTTTCAAGGCACCCAAAGCGCTCAAAGTGCTTTACATATCTGTGTGTGTGTGTGTGTGTGTGTGTGTGTGTGTGTGTGTGTGTGTGTGTGTGTGTGTGTGTGTGTGTGTGTGTGTGTGTGTGCGTATTATATATATATATATATATATATATATATATACCGGTATATATATATATAAAATAACATTTTCCGCTTTTTTTTTATTCATTTAGAGGGGAAAGTGCAACAGTTTGCTCGCCGCAGGTACACTCAGCTCTGTGTTCCTGTGTCCTGTGGACAGTCGAGACCTGGCAACGAAGAGCTGTGGCATTTGGTCTGGTGTGTGTGTGTGTGTGACCCCCTAACCCAACCACAGGGTGTAGCGGCAACATCCTCTAGGGGCCGCCAAGGGTACCTCTGACCGGCTGACATTTCTGACAGCCTCTGATAGAGCCCAGAGTGCTGAATTATTCATACAGGTGTTATGGGGAAAGGTTGCCATTTTCACAGGAGGAAGACCAACCCCCTTATGAATGCTGTCTGTTCATCCCTGCGGTGACTCTATAGTAATGATCTGGCTCTCGGGCCAAACGCTCATTCTCTGTCCGCTCCAAAAACTGTCGCCGAGGGCTATCATGGCCTAGTCTGAACCGGGGCACGACTCGCCTCTCATAGACAATGAATGAAAGTGTTTGAGTCCAGTTTGGCTGCAGCCCCGCTTTGGTCTCAGTAGACACACACCACTAGAAGATCCTCTCGTCAGTGTGTCTTGGCCCCTCACCTTTCCCCTGCAATACTCACTCAGTAGCCTGTGCCAAGTGCCTCTGGTGACGTCGACATGAAGCGCTGCAGGCTGCCTGACGGATAGAGTTCCACAGCATAACATGATAGATGTATAATTACGGTTTAATCAGGAAATGCAATTGAATTTAGTTTGCGTGTCGTGTCGCAGTGGCTTGTGTGCAGCTAGCATACCGCTGTGCTGCAAACATTCACCATGTCCATGGCGTTTATCTAAACTCACATTCCAAATTCACTCATGGGAATTCGGAAGTTTTAGAGAATAGAGACAATGAATAGATTTAGAATAGAGGCACAACTAGTCGCTCTAATCACTGTCAAGTCGATGCCTCACCTACCACAAACCCCATTTCTTTTGTTGCCTGGCAACAAGCTGCCACCCAAGTGCTCCAGTCATCTGATCTGTTAAAAAAAAGAAAGAAACTACCCCGCCTCCCTCAAGACTCGAGCGGCAGGCACAACTGTTTACATTTTTCACACCGTGATCAATGTTTAACCAACTATTAAGTCCTCCTTTCAAGCATTGTCATCTCTAATAGGCGTTTCATGTCATTGTTTTGATTTGTGGACCCGACTCACTCTGGAGAATAATTTGTTGTCGACTTGAAGAGCCGAGTGTTTCTATGAAAAGGCATTAATGGTTCACTTCTGAGCTTCATCACGTTTTTGTTGTTTTTTGTTCTTTTGCATATTGACCGGCACTGAAGACACATTGCTTTTGAACCACTGCAGTTCTCGATGCCTCTTATTCTCTTGTCACAGTCAATACTGCAGCTTGTCCTTGACTCTTGTCCTGAGCTCTTCCGAGTCTCTCCGTCTCTGTCTGTCTGTCTGTCTGTCTCTGTCTGTCTGTCTGTCTGTCTGTCTGTCTGTCTGTCTCTCTCTCTCTCTCTCTCTCACTTCCGCATGGTATTCTTCTCTCTCTCTCTCTCTTCCGCATGGTATTCTTCTCTCTCTCTCTCTCTTCTGCATGGTATTCTTCAGTATAGCCTATCATTTTTCCATCTCGCGCTCGGGCACAACAGGTACTGCTGTCGTTGCAGATGTGTTTGTGGTTCAACCCACCGCACCAACACAAAGTCCCCCGCTTGCCTCGCCTGCCACTTAGGGAGACATTAACAGCCCATATGAACACATTAGCCACAGCAAAGTGAAAGAGTGGCTTTAGCAACAAGAGATAACAAACTGCGTCACGTCGCCGTCAAGGTCACTGAGGCACCTTCCACAGTCTTGGCAGGCAGCACGTCTTCCTCCGGGGGAAACTTTCTGCACATTGGAAAGCTACGAGTCATTAGCGATGCTGATGGAAACGCACTTTAATTAAGACTGCTGTATTTTGGACCGGGATGACACACATGAAGATTAATAAGCAATATCGGACGTGTAGCGGTATATGCAAAAAGAACAGATTTGCCTCGCAGCTAAACGGCTGCACTTATATCACCAAACGGAGCCAAATTAGCATGCTCAGTGCCCCTCCTAGTCTGAAGTGCTTGGCTCCACTTGTCGCAAAATATGACCAGCCAGCTGTTCACTAGATAACAAATAAGGATGTAGCAGAGTGCTGCAGCATATTCATATTGTGCATATGCATATTGCATAATGCACAATATGCATAATATGCATATTGTGTCTTCAGTTGTCTGCTTTCACCTTTGCAAAAAGAATCAGCTTTACTTAGAGGGCTCACAGGTATATTGTCGGGGTGCTACGGCGCTGATCCTTGCACTCCTTACTGTTGGTTGCTTCTAATGCTGCTCATCAAGGATTTAAAGATTATTCTACTGTTTCACTCATTGTAAATCACCCTAAAAACAAGCAAAATACCGAAAATATTAAATGGAAATGTAAGAAAAATGCTTCATAGGGGAATACTAGGGATGCGACGAAATCCTTCTCTCACGATCCGATTTGAAACGCGATAGGTTCATGGTTCAATACAACTACGATGTAATAAATAAAAGTTCAAAGACAACAAAGTCCTATGACAGAATGTGCAGAATTATGCTTATTTCTGAGCAACCGATCTTTCTAGCAATGGCACTGGCTTGTCAGAATGTAAAGTTCAATTTAAAAATGTCATAACAAAGTGCTAATAATATCATTTAGCAGAATAAAATGTAGCTTAATTTATTTTTCTTTCCCATGATTCATATTGTCACATTTTTTGGATTGCGATATATTGAACTTTGATATACTGTATTGTTCCATCCCTAGAGAATGTTTTTCCTTCCCATCTTACGTGATGTGAATCTGTATGTGTGTCTTTGTGTCACATTCATATTGAAATCTCCCTCGATGGCTGATGGCTCTTGGCTTTCTTCTCCAGCATCAGTACCGTCTAGATGAGCTGAACCAGCTCACCTCTCATTCACCGCGCGGCGCTGCTGTGGAAGATTCCGAGCTGATTCCGAGCTGATTCCAGCAACAAACGATCACACGTACACGACACACCGACACACACCGACACGACACACACCGACACGTACACGACACACACGACACGACACACACCGACACACGCGTACGCCGAGCGGCTCTCCTCTCCAGCTCAACTCACTCTCTAATAACAAGCTACTCAGCGAGCTGACCTGTGGTCCACTCCTCTCTGCCTCCCTCACTCACAAGAAGGCAAGCCACTCATGTGAAATGATTAAGAAGCACTGAGGCTGTTCTCCTGGCAAAGTCACCGCCACACTTGCGCGTGTGTGTGTGTGTGTGTGTGTGTGTGTGTGTGTGTGTGTGTGTGTGTGTGTGTGTGTGTGTGTGTGTGTGTCCGTGCGCGCGGCGTCCGTGTCTTTTAATTTTCCACCAGAGCATTAATGCAAAGGTAATTGCGCGTGCAGTATGAGAAAAACAAGCAAACAGCATTTGGGGAAAGGTTATGGTTGGGAGCTAACCCGTGGTAATGAAGTCATTACTCTGGCCAGATGTAACACGTTGCTGCCGTCATGCGCTGGTTAGCTGTCGTTTGTGCCGCCTGCTGCGTTGAGCTGCTCTGATTTGGGTGATTTAGAGACTAGCTGGCCTCATAATCATATGATTTGTGTGCATGGCTGCATGCGTGATTGTGAGCGATTGCACTGATGTGTGCGCGCACTATTGGCTTTGATGACATTTTTGTTATAGTGCGATGAAGATGATGGGAGATTGATGTTGGAGCTTGACAATTGTGTTTTATGTGTATTTAGTCTTTTCTCCTTTCTGTCATTTGGGTTGATGGAAAGGGAAGATGTACTGGTGGTGCACTGTATTTGACTGTGTGTGTGTGTGTGTGTGTGTGTGTGTGTGTGTGTGTGTGTGTGTGTGTGTGTGTGTGTGTGTGTGTGTGACGTGTGTGTGTGTGTGTGTGTGTGTGTGTGTGTGACGTGTGTGTGTGTGTGTTTGTGTGACGTGTGTGTGTGTGTGTGTGTGTGTGTGTGTGTGTGTGACGTGTGTGTGTGTGTGTGTGTGTGTGTGTGTGTGTGTGTGAGACGTCTGTGTGTGTGTGTGTGTGTGTGTGTGTGTGTGTATGAGACGTGTGTGTGTGTGTGTGTGTGTGTGTGTGTGTGTGTGTGTGTGTGTGTTCCCGTGCCTCCCAGGCGCTTGGCGTCGGGGGTGAAGCAGGGCCGCGGTTAC
The DNA here is from genome assembly GCF_964638095.1 of Poromitra crassiceps. Classification (NCBI taxonomy): domain Eukaryota; kingdom Metazoa; phylum Chordata; class Actinopteri; order Beryciformes; family Melamphaidae; genus Poromitra; species Poromitra crassiceps. Next base: position 2,573 of record NW_028151054.1, on the reverse strand, counting down.
TTCCTGCTCCTGCAGACAGAGGAGCGGGAGGCGCGGGAGCAGGCGGAGAGGCAGCTGAGGAGCAGGGAGGAGCAGCAGAGGGCGGAGCCACGGCCGGCCCGTCTGTCCTCTGACTCAGACAGCGACGAGGACGGGTGAGCTGCTGACCCTAAACATTTTTTTTTTTTATTTTTTTTTATTAAAAGAGTTTTAATTGGAGAGTTTTAGTGTAACATGATGGTCTAACTCTAAATGTTGTTTCAAGGGCTTTTTCAAACGCTCACAAAAATAACATTCTCTGGGAAACACTGAATCCTTGTATTTTTTGGCATGAAAATTGGCAAATGTAAAGTTATTGAATATTGTCACAAAATATCATATCAGCAGCTTCAGTACAAAACTATCAGTATCGGCATCAGCTTTCAAAAACCTGTATCTGTTGAAGCCTATAGTCAAAACTGCACACAGAAGATAATACAGCTCAGATATCATTCAAATAAGAGCTGAACTCAGGGCTAATTAAGGTCATAGTTAATTTACCCAGACATATTCCCCCTAAAATACACTGCTCAATATATGTAAATATTGCCCTTCACATCCCTCACATCATCCTTACACCCTGTCATTATACTATTAAAGACTTAACAACACTGTGTTGGTGAGCATGTAACAGCCAGTCTGTGTGCTGCATTAAAGACTTAACAACACAGTGTTGGTGAGCATGTAACAGTCAGTCTGTGTGCTGCATTAAAGACTTAACAACACAGTGTTGGTTAGCATGTAACAGCCAGTCTGTGTGCTGCATTAAAGACTTAACAACACTGTGTTGGTGAGCATGTAACAGTCAGTCTGTGTGCTGCATTAAAGACTTAACAACACTGTGTTGGTGAGCAGTCAGTCTGTGTGCTGCATTAAAGACTTAACCACACTGTGTTGGTGAGCATGTAACAGTCAGTCTGTGTGCTGCATTAAAGACTTAACAACACAGTGTTGGTGAGCATGTATAACAGCCAGTCTGTGTGCTGCATTAAAGACTTAACAACACTGTGTTGGTGAGCATGTAACAGTCAGTCTGTGTGCTGCATTAAAGACTTAACAACACTGTGTTGGTGAGCATGTAACAGCCAGTCTGTGTGCTGCATTAAAGACTTAACAACACTGTGTTGGTGAGCATGTAACAGCCAGTCTGTGTGCTGCATTAAAGACTTAACAACACTGTGTTGGTGAGCATGTAACAGCCAGTCTGTGTGCTGCATTAAAGACTTAACGACACTGTGTTGGTGAGCATGTAACAGCCAGTCTGTGTGCTGCATTAAAGACTTAACAACACAGTGTTGGTGAGCATGTAACAGCCAGTCTGTGTGCTGCATTAAAGACTTAACGACACTGTGTTGGTGAGCATGTAACAGCCAGTCTGTGTGCTGCATTAAAGACTTAACAACACTGTGTTGGTGAGCATGTAACAGTCAGTCTGTGTGCTGCATTAAAGACTTAACAACACTGTGTTGGTGAGCATGTAACAGTCAGTCTGTGTGCTGCATTAAATACTTAACAACACTGTGTTGGTGAGCATGTAACAGCCAGTCTGTGTGCTGCATTAAATACTTAACAACACAGTGTTGGTGAGCATGTAACAGCCAGTCTGTGTGCTGCATTAAAGACTTAACAACACAGTGTTGGTGAGCATGTAACAGCCAGTCTGTGTGCTGCATTAAAGACTTAACAACACAGTGTTGGTGAGCATGTAACAGCCAGTCTGTGTGCTGCATTAAAGACTTAACAACACTGTGTTGGTGAGCATGTAACAGCCAGTCTGTGTGCTGCATTAAAGACTTAACAACACAGTGTTGGTGAGCATGTAACAGCCAGTCTGTGCGCTGCATTAAAGACTTAACAACACAGTGTTGGTGAGCATGTAACAGCCAGTCTGTGTGCTGCATTAAAGACTTAACAACACAGTGTTGGTGAGCATGTAACAGCCAGTCTGTGTGCTGCATTAAAGACTTAACAACACAGTGTTGGTGAGCATGTAACAGCCAGTCTGTGTGCTGCATTAAAGACTTAACAACACTGTGTTGGTGAGCATGTAACAGTCAGTCTGTTTGCTGCATTAAAGACTTAACAACACAGTGTTGGTGAGCATGTAACAGCCAGTCTGTGTGCTGCATTAAAGACTTAACAACACAGTGTTGGTGAGCATGTAACAGTCAGTCTGTGTGCTGCATTAAAGACTTAACAACACAGTGTTGGTGAGCATGTAACAGCCAGTCTGTGTGCTGCATTAAAGACTTAACAACACAGTGTTGGTGAGCATGTAACAGTCAGTCTGTGTGCTGCATTAAAGACTTAACAACACAGTGTTGGTGAGCATGTAACAGTCAGTCTGTGTGCTGCATTAAAGACTTAACAACACTGTGTTGGTGAGCAGGTAACAGTCAGTCTGTGTGCTGCATGGCTCCCCTCAGGTGGCGCCTCTCAGCCGGAAGCAGCTGGTCAGGTGAGAAGGAGGCGAGGCCACGCAGGAAGAAGACTCAGTCAGCACGACCTTTCACCCCGGTTCATCGCTCTCTGACCTCCCCTCTGCTGAGGGAAGC
>NW_028151055.1:0-33744 GCF_964638095.1 Poromitra crassiceps | reverse complement strand
ACTCCGCCCACAGAGTGGTCGATTTGTAGCTTTCTATTTCCTTGCAAGGTTCTTACCATGAACAAAAACTAATGGAATAATGAAAGCTAGGTGTGTAAAGAGATGTCCGTTAACTGAAATAAAAATGAAAAGCAGGCTTTGCAAAAAGCCACTGCGAACTGAATCTGCATTGTGTGTTTCCACAGAGAAGACTGGCATGCGGTCATGTATCGTTCCAATTTTAGTATAGCCTACTAAATTGGAACGATACAGAGAACACTGGCATGTGGTCACCAAAATAAACTAAAATGACAAGAGGACATGTATTTTGTTTCCGTCTTTATCCCAAGCCTAGTCTTAAGGGTGGATAATGACACAAACGCAATCAAAAAAGTAAGACTAAGCTGAAGTAGCCAACTCGGTTAAAAGCTACTCTGAAATTTAAAGCAAAGTCAGAACGAAAACACAAAGACCAATGAGTAATGCAACCAACTATGTTTCTTTGCACAAACCGTACAGGGCTCAGTCAAACGGCTAAGCCTGCCAAAAATATATCCAACTCTTTGGTGTTACTCTCCACGGAAGTCTTTAGTAAAAGGCGAAAGACTTGTTCGTTATGAAGAGAAACCAGAGTAAATTCAGCCTTTCGCCACAAGAGCAACCAAAGACCCTATTTGGTCTGGGCCACCGGCTTCATGGTGCTGCTCATTTAGCATAGCAAAGTACAGGCCACGCCTTCTCGGCAGCTTAATCTGCATGGACTCTGTGACGATTCATTGTGCACACCCTGAGCCAGAGTGGTTTCTCTGTGAATGCCTCCCCCATCCCTGACGTGCCCAACTCATACTTACCTGGCAGGGGAGACACCATGATCACGAAGGTGGTTCACCCAGGGTGAGGCTCAGCCATTGCACCTCCGGTTGTGCTGACCCCTGCGAATTCCCCAAATGTGGGAATCTCGACTGCATAATTTCTGGTAGTGGGGGACTGCGTTCGCGCTCTCCCCTGATCTTTTGTTGAAGTTAACGGAACGTCAGAGTGGTGATGTCATGCTGAGACTATTAAAGTTGCCTTCGTAGCATTTACACGCCAGAGATTTAGCCCCCCAAGCTTGTCCCGAATTGTTCCACAGAAGAATCATGACCCGCCCCGCTCCCAAGCCACGCCCACCCCCGGGTTAAGCCACGCCCACTTTAGATAAAAAACTTCCTCCGGCCGCGACGAGCCCCCTCCCCCGGGAACCAAACTTATCTCTCCCTAACCAGTGGTCCTCTGCTTACAAACCTGACAGCTTAACCACTGCACTGCACGGCCCAGCTTACTTAAGACTGATCTAGAGCCACTTTAAAGCCAAGGCCCCTACCGCAATGGTTTTCATTTCTACAGAATGCAAGAAGGGTGCACTGTTCCCAGCGGCACTGCAATACCGGGTCAATGCATGGAGAGAACGGAGCAAGCCCCTTTTTCAACTCCTACTTCCAAAAATCCGTTTAATATATTGTCCGCGTATAGAGGACGTATCAGATATTAAACTGATAAGAACAGATACTACACTTGATCTTAGCCAAAAGGCCGAGAAGCGATAACCCCTAGGGGTTGGCACCAGCAGGCCGCCCCTCAGGTCCCGTCCCTCCTTGTCGGGGTGTTACACTATTTTACAATGGCTGGTGCTTAGGACTCCGCCCACAGAGTGGTCGATTTGTAGCTTTCTATTTCCTTGCAAGGTTCTTACCATGAACAAAAACTAATGGAATAATGAAAGCTAGGTGTGTAAAGAGATGTCCGTTAACTGAAATAAAAATGAAAAGCAGGCTTTGCAAAAAGCCACTGCGAACTGAATCTGCATTGTGTGTTTCCACAGAGAAGACTGGCATGCGGTCATGTATCGTTCCAATTTTAGTATAGCCTACTAAATTGGAACGATACAGAGAACACTGGCATGTGGTCACCAAAATAAACTAAAATGACAAGAGGACATGTATTTTGTTTCCGTCTTTATCCCAAGCCTAGTCTTAAGGGTGGATAATGACACAAACGCAATCAAAAAAGTAAGACTAAGCTGAAGTAGCCAACTCGGTTAAAAGCTACTCTGAAATTTAAAGCAAAGTCAGAACGAAAACACAAAGACCAATGAGTAATGCAACCAACTATGTTTCTTTGCACAAACCGTACAGGGCTCAGTCAAACGGCTAAGCCTGCCAAAAATATATCCAACTCTTTGGTGTTACTCTCCACGGAAGTCTTTAGTAAAAGGCGAAAGACTTGTTCGTTATGAAGAGAAACCAGAGTAAATTCAGCCTTTCGCCACAAGAGCAACCAAAGACCCTATTTGGTCTGGGCCACCGGCTTCATGGTGCTGCTCATTTAGCATAGCAAAGTACAGGCCACGCCTTCTCGGCAGCTTAATCTGCATGGACTCTGTGACGATTCATTGTGCACACCCTGAGCCAGAGTGGTTTCTCTGTGAATGCCTCCCCCATCCCTGACGTGCCCAACTCATACTTACCTGGCAGGGGAGACACCATGATCACGAAGGTGGTTCACCCAGGGTGAGGCTCAGCCATTGCACCTCCGGTTGTGCTGACCCCTGCGAATTCCCCAAATGTGGGAATCTCGACTGCATAATTTCTGGTAGTGGGGGACTGCGTTCGCGCTCTCCCCTGATCTTTTGTTGAAGTTAACGGAACGTCAGAGTGGTGATGTCATGCTGAGACTATTAAAGTTGCCTTCGTAGCATTTACACGCCAGAGATTTAGCCCCCCAAGCTTGTCCCGAATTGTTCCACAGAAGAATCATGACCCGCCCCGCTCCCAAGCCACGCCCACCCCCGGGTTAAGCCACGCCCACTTTAGATAAAAAACTTCCTCCGGCCGCGACGAGCCCCCTCCCCCGGGAACCAAACTTATCTCTCCCTAACCAGTGGTCCTCTGCTTACAAACCTGACAGCTTAACCACTGCACTGCACGGCCCAGCTTACTTAAGACTGATCTAGAGCCACTTTAAAGCCAAGGCCCCTACCGCAATGGTTTTCATTTCTACAGAATGCAAGAAGGGTGCACTGTTCCCAGCGGCACTGCAATACCGGGTCAATGCATGGAGAGAACGGAGCAAGCCCCTTTTTCAACTCCTACTTCCAAAAATCCGTTTAATATATTGTCCGCGTATAGAGGACGTATCAGATATTAAACTGATAAGAACAGATACTACACTTGATCTTAGCCAAAAGGCCGAGAAGCGATAACCCCTAGGGGTTGGCACCAGCAGGCCGCCCCTCAGGTCCCGTCCCTCCTTGTCGGGGTGTTACACTATTTTACAATGGCTGGTGCTTAGGACTCCGCCCACAGAGTGGTCGATTTGTAGCTTTCTATTTCCTTGCAAGGTTCTTACCATGAACAAAAACTAATGGAATAATGAAAGCTAGGTGTGTAAAGAGATGTCCGTTAACTGAAATAAAAATGAAAAGCAGGCTTTGCAAAAAGCCACTGCGAACTGAATCTGCATTGTGTGTTTCCACAGAGAAGACTGGCATGCGGTCATGTATCGTTCCAATTTTAGTATAGCCTACTAAATTGGAACGATACAGAGAACACTGGCATGTGGTCACCAAAATAAACTAAAATGACAAGAGGACATGTATTTTGTTTCCGTCTTTATCCCAAGCCTAGTCTTAAGGGTGGATAATGACACAAACGCAATCAAAAAAGTAAGACTAAGCTGAAGTAGCCAACTCGGTTAAAAGCTACTCTGAAATTTAAAGCAAAGTCAGAACGAAAACACAAAGACCAATGAGTAATGCAACCAACTATGTTTCTTTGCACAAACCGTACAGGGCTCAGTCAAACGGCTAAGCCTGCCAAAAATATATCCAACTCTTTGGTGTTACTCTCCACGGAAGTCTTTAGTAAAAGGCGAAAGACTTGTTCGTTATGAAGAGAAACCAGAGTAAATTCAGCCTTTCGCCACAAGAGCAACCAAAGACCCTATTTGGTCTGGGCCACCGGCTTCATGGTGCTGCTCATTTAGCATAGCAAAGTACAGGCCACGCCTTCTCGGCAGCTTAATCTGCATGGACTCTGTGACGATTCATTGTGCACACCCTGAGCCAGAGTGGTTTCTCTGTGAATGCCTCCCCCATCCCTGACGTGCCCAACTCATACTTACCTGGCAGGGGAGACACCATGATCACGAAGGTGGTTCACCCAGGGTGAGGCTCAGCCATTGCACCTCCGGTTGTGCTGACCCCTGCGAATTCCCCAAATGTGGGAATCTCGACTGCATAATTTCTGGTAGTGGGGGACTGCGTTCGCGCTCTCCCCTGATCTTTTGTTGAAGTTAACGGAACGTCAGAGTGGTGATGTCATGCTGAGACTATTAAAGTTGCCTTCGTAGCATTTACACGCCAGAGATTTAGCCCCCCAAGCTTGTCCCGAATTGTTCCACAGAAGAATCATGACCCGCCCCGCTCCCAAGCCACGCCCACCCCCGGGTTAAGCCACGCCCACTTTAGATAAAAAACTTCCTCCGGCCGCGACGAGCCCCCTCCCCCGGGAACCAAACTTATCTCTCCCTAACCAGTGGTCCTCTGCTTACAAACCTGACAGCTTAACCACTGCACTGCACGGCCCAGCTTACTTAAGACTGATCTAGAGCCACTTTAAAGCCAAGGCCCCTACCGCAATGGTTTTCATTTCTACAGAATGCAAGAAGGGTGCACTGTTCCCAGCGGCACTGCAATACCGGGTCAATGCATGGAGAGAACGGAGCAAGCCCCTTTTTCAACTCCTACTTCCAAAAATCCGTTTAATATATTGTCCGCGTATAGAGGACGTATCAGATATTAAACTGATAAGAACAGATACTACACTTGATCTTAGCCAAAAGGCCGAGAAGCGATAACCCCTAGGGGTTGGCACCAGCAGGCCGCCCCTCAGGTCCCGTCCCTCCTTGTCGGGGTGTTACACTATTTTACAATGGCTGGTGCTTAGGACTCCGCCCACAGAGTGGTCGATTTGTAGCTTTCTATTTCCTTGCAAGGTTCTTACCATGAACAAAAACTAATGGAATAATGAAAGCTAGGTGTGTAAAGAGATGTCCGTTAACTGAAATAAAAATGAAAAGCAGGCTTTGCAAAAAGCCACTGCGAACTGAATCTGCATTGTGTGTTTCCACAGAGAAGACTGGCATGCGGTCATGTATCGTTCCAATTTTAGTATAGCCTACTAAATTGGAACGATACAGAGAACACTGGCATGTGGTCACCAAAATAAACTAAAATGACAAGAGGACATGTATTTTGTTTCCGTCTTTATCCCAAGCCTAGTCTTAAGGGTGGATAATGACACAAACGCAATCAAAAAAGTAAGACTAAGCTGAAGTAGCCAACTCGGTTAAAAGCTACTCTGAAATTTAAAGCAAAGTCAGAACGAAAACACAAAGACCAATGAGTAATGCAACCAACTATGTTTCTTTGCACAAACCGTACAGGGCTCAGTCAAACGGCTAAGCCTGCCAAAAATATATCCAACTCTTTGGTGTTACTCTCCACGGAAGTCTTTAGTAAAAGGCGAAAGACTTGTTCGTTATGAAGAGAAACCAGAGTAAATTCAGCCTTTCGCCACAAGAGCAACCAAAGACCCTATTTGGTCTGGGCCACCGGCTTCATGGTGCTGCTCATTTAGCATAGCAAAGTACAGGCCACGCCTTCTCGGCAGCTTAATCTGCATGGACTCTGTGACGATTCATTGTGCACACCCTGAGCCAGAGTGGTTTCTCTGTGAATGCCTCCCCCATCCCTGACGTGCCCAACTCATACTTACCTGGCAGGGGAGACACCATGATCACGAAGGTGGTTCACCCAGGGTGAGGCTCAGCCATTGCACCTCCGGTTGTGCTGACCCCTGCGAATTCCCCAAATGTGGGAATCTCGACTGCATAATTTCTGGTAGTGGGGGACTGCGTTCGCGCTCTCCCCTGATCTTTTGTTGAAGTTAACGGAACGTCAGAGTGGTGATGTCATGCTGAGACTATTAAAGTTGCCTTCGTAGCATTTACACGCCAGAGATTTAGCCCCCCAAGCTTGTCCCGAATTGTTCCACAGAAGAATCATGACCCGCCCCGCTCCCAAGCCACGCCCACCCCCGGGTTAAGCCACGCCCACTTTAGATAAAAAACTTCCTCCGGCCGCGACGAGCCCCCTCCCCCGGGAACCAAACTTATCTCTCCCTAACCAGTGGTCCTCTGCTTACAAACCTGACAGCTTAACCACTGCACTGCACGGCCCAGCTTACTTAAGACTGATCTAGAGCCACTTTAAAGCCAAGGCCCCTACCGCAATGGTTTTCATTTCTACAGAATGCAAGAAGGGTGCACTGTTCCCAGCGGCACTGCAATACCGGGTCAATGCATGGAGAGAACGGAGCAAGCCCCTTTTTCAACTCCTACTTCCAAAAATCCGTTTAATATATTGTCCGCGTATAGAGGACGTATCAGATATTAAACTGATAAGAACAGATACTACACTTGATCTTAGCCAAAAGGCCGAGAAGCGATAACCCCTAGGGGTTGGCACCAGCAGGCCGCCCCTCAGGTCCCGTCCCTCCTTGTCGGGGTGTTACACTATTTTACAATGGCTGGTGCTTAGGACTCCGCCCACAGAGTGGTCGATTTGTAGCTTTCTATTTCCTTGCAAGGTTCTTACCATGAACAAAAACTAATGGAATAATGAAAGCTAGGTGTGTAAAGAGATGTCCGTTAACTGAAATAAAAATGAAAAGCAGGCTTTGCAAAAAGCCACTGCGAACTGAATCTGCATTGTGTGTTTCCACAGAGAAGACTGGCATGCGGTCATGTATCGTTCCAATTTTAGTATAGCCTACTAAATTGGAACGATACAGAGAACACTGGCATGTGGTCACCAAAATAAACTAAAATGACAAGAGGACATGTATTTTGTTTCCGTCTTTATCCCAAGCCTAGTCTTAAGGGTGGATAATGACACAAACGCAATCAAAAAAGTAAGACTAAGCTGAAGTAGCCAACTCGGTTAAAAGCTACTCTGAAATTTAAAGCAAAGTCAGAACGAAAACACAAAGACCAATGAGTAATGCAACCAACTATGTTTCTTTGCACAAACCGTACAGGGCTCAGTCAAACGGCTAAGCCTGCCAAAAATATATCCAACTCTTTGGTGTTACTCTCCACGGAAGTCTTTAGTAAAAGGCGAAAGACTTGTTCGTTATGAAGAGAAACCAGAGTAAATTCAGCCTTTCGCCACAAGAGCAACCAAAGACCCTATTTGGTCTGGGCCACCGGCTTCATGGTGCTGCTCATTTAGCATAGCAAAGTACAGGCCACGCCTTCTCGGCAGCTTAATCTGCATGGACTCTGTGACGATTCATTGTGCACACCCTGAGCCAGAGTGGTTTCTCTGTGAATGCCTCCCCCATCCCTGACGTGCCCAACTCATACTTACCTGGCAGGGGAGACACCATGATCACGAAGGTGGTTCACCCAGGGTGAGGCTCAGCCATTGCACCTCCGGTTGTGCTGACCCCTGCGAATTCCCCAAATGTGGGAATCTCGACTGCATAATTTCTGGTAGTGGGGGACTGCGTTCGCGCTCTCCCCTGATCTTTTGTTGAAGTTAACGGAACGTCAGAGTGGTGATGTCATGCTGAGACTATTAAAGTTGCCTTCGTAGCATTTACACGCCAGAGATTTAGCCCCCCAAGCTTGTCCCGAATTGTTCCACAGAAGAATCATGACCCGCCCCGCTCCCAAGCCACGCCCACCCCCGGGTTAAGCCACGCCCACTTTAGATAAAAAACTTCCTCCGGCCGCGACGAGCCCCCTCCCCCGGGAACCAAACTTATCTCTCCCTAACCAGTGGTCCTCTGCTTACAAACCTGACAGCTTAACCACTGCACTGCACGGCCCAGCTTACTTAAGACTGATCTAGAGCCACTTTAAAGCCAAGGCCCCTACCGCAATGGTTTTCATTTCTACAGAATGCAAGAAGGGTGCACTGTTCCCAGCGGCACTGCAATACCGGGTCAATGCATGGAGAGAACGGAGCAAGCCCCTTTTTCAACTCCTACTTCCAAAAATCCGTTTAATATATTGTCCGCGTATAGAGGACGTATCAGATATTAAACTGATAAGAACAGATACTACACTTGATCTTAGCCAAAAGGCCGAGAAGCGATAACCCCTAGGGGTTGGCACCAGCAGGCCGCCCCTCAGGTCCCGTCCCTCCTTGTCGGGGTGTTACACTATTTTACAATGGCTGGTGCTTAGGACTCCGCCCACAGAGTGGTCGATTTGTAGCTTTCTATTTCCTTGCAAGGTTCTTACCATGAACAAAAACTAATGGAATAATGAAAGCTAGGTGTGTAAAGAGATGTCCGTTAACTGAAATAAAAATGAAAAGCAGGCTTTGCAAAAAGCCACTGCGAACTGAATCTGCATTGTGTGTTTCCACAGAGAAGACTGGCATGCGGTCATGTATCGTTCCAATTTTAGTATAGCCTACTAAATTGGAACGATACAGAGAACACTGGCATGTGGTCACCAAAATAAACTAAAATGACAAGAGGACATGTATTTTGTTTCCGTCTTTATCCCAAGCCTAGTCTTAAGGGTGGATAATGACACAAACGCAATCAAAAAAGTAAGACTAAGCTGAAGTAGCCAACTCGGTTAAAAGCTACTCTGAAATTTAAAGCAAAGTCAGAACGAAAACACAAAGACCAATGAGTAATGCAACCAACTATGTTTCTTTGCACAAACCGTACAGGGCTCAGTCAAACGGCTAAGCCTGCCAAAAATATATCCAACTCTTTGGTGTTACTCTCCACGGAAGTCTTTAGTAAAAGGCGAAAGACTTGTTCGTTATGAAGAGAAACCAGAGTAAATTCAGCCTTTCGCCACAAGAGCAACCAAAGACCCTATTTGGTCTGGGCCACCGGCTTCATGGTGCTGCTCATTTAGCATAGCAAAGTACAGGCCACGCCTTCTCGGCAGCTTAATCTGCATGGACTCTGTGACGATTCATTGTGCACACCCTGAGCCAGAGTGGTTTCTCTGTGAATGCCTCCCCCATCCCTGACGTGCCCAACTCATACTTACCTGGCAGGGGAGACACCATGATCACGAAGGTGGTTCACCCAGGGTGAGGCTCAGCCATTGCACCTCCGGTTGTGCTGACCCCTGCGAATTCCCCAAATGTGGGAATCTCGACTGCATAATTTCTGGTAGTGGGGGACTGCGTTCGCGCTCTCCCCTGATCTTTTGTTGAAGTTAACGGAACGTCAGAGTGGTGATGTCATGCTGAGACTATTAAAGTTGCCTTCGTAGCATTTACACGCCAGAGATTTAGCCCCCCAAGCTTGTCCCGAATTGTTCCACAGAAGAATCATGACCCGCCCCGCTCCCAAGCCACGCCCACCCCCGGGTTAAGCCACGCCCACTTTAGATAAAAAACTTCCTCCGGCCGCGACGAGCCCCCTCCCCCGGGAACCAAACTTATCTCTCCCTAACCAGTGGTCCTCTGCTTACAAACCTGACAGCTTAACCACTGCACTGCACGGCCCAGCTTACTTAAGACTGATCTAGAGCCACTTTAAAGCCAAGGCCCCTACCGCAATGGTTTTCATTTCTACAGAATGCAAGAAGGGTGCACTGTTCCCAGCGGCACTGCAATACCGGGTCAATGCATGGAGAGAACGGAGCAAGCCCCTTTTTCAACTCCTACTTCCAAAAATCCGTTTAATATATTGTCCGCGTATAGAGGACGTATCAGATATTAAACTGATAAGAACAGATACTACACTTGATCTTAGCCAAAAGGCCGAGAAGCGATAACCCCTAGGGGTTGGCACCAGCAGGCCGCCCCTCAGGTCCCGTCCCTCCTTGTCGGGGTGTTACACTATTTTACAATGGCTGGTGCTTAGGACTCCGCCCACAGAGTGGTCGATTTGTAGCTTTCTATTTCCTTGCAAGGTTCTTACCATGAACAAAAACTAATGGAATAATGAAAGCTAGGTGTGTAAAGAGATGTCCGTTAACTGAAATAAAAATGAAAAGCAGGCTTTGCAAAAAGCCACTGCGAACTGAATCTGCATTGTGTGTTTCCACAGAGAAGACTGGCATGCGGTCATGTATCGTTCCAATTTTAGTATAGCCTACTAAATTGGAACGATACAGAGAACACTGGCATGTGGTCACCAAAATAAACTAAAATGACAAGAGGACATGTATTTTGTTTCCGTCTTTATCCCAAGCCTAGTCTTAAGGGTGGATAATGACACAAACGCAATCAAAAAAGTAAGACTAAGCTGAAGTAGCCAACTCGGTTAAAAGCTACTCTGAAATTTAAAGCAAAGTCAGAACGAAAACACAAAGACCAATGAGTAATGCAACCAACTATGTTTCTTTGCACAAACCGTACAGGGCTCAGTCAAACGGCTAAGCCTGCCAAAAATATATCCAACTCTTTGGTGTTACTCTCCACGGAAGTCTTTAGTAAAAGGCGAAAGACTTGTTCGTTATGAAGAGAAACCAGAGTAAATTCAGCCTTTCGCCACAAGAGCAACCAAAGACCCTATTTGGTCTGGGCCACCGGCTTCATGGTGCTGCTCATTTAGCATAGCAAAGTACAGGCCACGCCTTCTCGGCAGCTTAATCTGCATGGACTCTGTGACGATTCATTGTGCACACCCTGAGCCAGAGTGGTTTCTCTGTGAATGCCTCCCCCATCCCTGACGTGCCCAACTCATACTTACCTGGCAGGGGAGACACCATGATCACGAAGGTGGTTCACCCAGGGTGAGGCTCAGCCATTGCACCTCCGGTTGTGCTGACCCCTGCGAATTCCCCAAATGTGGGAATCTCGACTGCATAATTTCTGGTAGTGGGGGACTGCGTTCGCGCTCTCCCCTGATCTTTTGTTGAAGTTAACGGAACGTCAGAGTGGTGATGTCATGCTGAGACTATTAAAGTTGCCTTCGTAGCATTTACACGCCAGAGATTTAGCCCCCCAAGCTTGTCCCGAATTGTTCCACAGAAGAATCATGACCCGCCCCGCTCCCAAGCCACGCCCACCCCCGGGTTAAGCCACGCCCACTTTAGATAAAAAACTTCCTCCGGCCGCGACGAGCCCCCTCCCCCGGGAACCAAACTTATCTCTCCCTAACCAGTGGTCCTCTGCTTACAAACCTGACAGCTTAACCACTGCACTGCACGGCCCAGCTTACTTAAGACTGATCTAGAGCCACTTTAAAGCCAAGGCCCCTACCGCAATGGTTTTCATTTCTACAGAATGCAAGAAGGGTGCACTGTTCCCAGCGGCACTGCAATACCGGGTCAATGCATGGATGAGAACGGAGCAAGCCCCTTTTTCAACTCCTACTTCCAAAAATCCGTTTAATATATTGTCCGCGTATAGAGGACGTATCAGATATTAAACTGATAAGAACAGATACTACACTTGATCTTAGCCAAAAGGCCGAGAAGCGATAACCCCTAGGGGTTGGCACCAGCAGGCCGCCCCTCAGGTCCCGTCCCTCCTTGTCGGGGTGTTACACTATTTTACAATGGCTGGTGCTTAGGACTCCGCCCACAGAGTGGTCGATTTGTAGCTTTCTATTTCCTTGCAAGGTTCTTACCATGAACAAAAACTAATGGAATAATGAAAGCTAGGTGTGTAAAGAGATGTCCGTTAACTGAAATAAAAATGAAAAGCAGGCTTTGCAAAAAGCCACTGCGAACTGAATCTGCATTGTGTGTTTCCACAGAGAAGACTGGCATGCGGTCATGTATCGTTCCAATTTTAGTATAGCCTACTAAATTGGAACGATACAGAGAACACTGGCATGTGGTCACCAAAATAAACTAAAATGACAAGAGGACATGTATTTTGTTTCCGTCTTTATCCCAAGCCTAGTCTTAAGGGTGGATAATGACACAAACGCAATCAAAAAAGTAAGACTAAGCTGAAGTAGCCAACTCGGTTAAAAGCTACTCTGAAATTTAAAGCAAAGTCAGAACGAAAACACAAAGACCAATGAGTAATGCAACCAACTATGTTTCTTTGCACAAACCGTACAGGGCTCAGTCAAACGGCTAAGCCTGCCAAAAATATATCCAACTCTTTGGTGTTACTCTCCACGGAAGTCTTTAGTAAAAGGCGAAAGACTTGTTCGTTATGAAGAGAAACCAGAGTAAATTCAGCCTTTCGCCACAAGAGCAACCAAAGACCCTATTTGGTCTGGGCCACCGGCTTCATGGTGCTGCTCATTTAGCATAGCAAAGTACAGGCCACGCCTTCTCGGCAGCTTAATCTGCATGGACTCTGTGACGATTCATTGTGCACACCCTGAGCCAGAGTGGTTTCTCTGTGAATGCCTCCCCCATCCCTGACGTGCCCAACTCATACTTACCTGGCAGGGGAGACACCATGATCACGAAGGTGGTTCACCCAGGGTGAGGCTCAGCCATTGCACCTCCGGTTGTGCTGACCCCTGCGAATTCCCCAAATGTGGGAATCTCGACTGCATAATTTCTGGTAGTGGGGGACTGCGTTCGCGCTCTCCCCTGATCTTTTGTTGAAGTTAACGGAACGTCAGAGTGGTGATGTCATGCTGAGACTATTAAAGTTGCCTTCGTAGCATTTACACGCCAGAGATTTAGCCCCCCAAGCTTGTCCCGAATTGTTCCACAGAAGAATCATGACCCGCCCCGCTCCCAAGCCACGCCCACCCCCGGGTTAAGCCACGCCCACTTTAGATAAAAAACTTCCTCCGGCCGCGACGAGCCCCCTCCCCCGGGAACCAAACTTATCTCTCCCTAACCAGTGGTCCTCTGCTTACAAACCTGACAGCTTAACCACTGCACTGCACGGCCCAGCTTACTTAAGACTGATCTAGAGCCACTTTAAAGCCAAGGCCCCTACCGCAATGGTTTTCATTTCTACAGAATGCAAGAAGGGTGCACTGTTCCCAGCGGCACTGCAATACCGGGTCAATGCATGGAGAGAACGGAGCAAGCCCCTTTTTCAACTCCTACTTCCAAAAATCCGTTTAATATATTGTCCGCGTATAGAGGACGTATCAGATATTAAACTGATAAGAACAGATACTACACTTGATCTTAGCCAAAAGGCCGAGAAGCGATAACCCCTAGGGGTTGGCACCAGCAGGCCGCCCCTCAGGTCCCGTCCCTCCTTGTCGGGGTGTTACACTATTTTACAATGGCTGGTGCTTAGGACTCCGCCCACAGAGTGGTCGATTTGTAGCTTTCTATTTCCTTGCAAGGTTCTTACCATGAACAAAAACTAATGGAATAATGAAAGCTAGGTGTGTAAAGAGATGTCCGTTAACTGAAATAAAAATGAAAAGCAGGCTTTGCAAAAAGCCACTGCGAACTGAATCTGCATTGTGTGTTTCCACAGAGAAGACTGGCATGCGGTCATGTATCGTTCCAATTTTAGTATAGCCTACTAAATTGGAACGATACAGAGAACACTGGCATGTGGTCACCAAAATAAACTAAAATGACAAGAGGACATGTATTTTGTTTCCGTCTTTATCCCAAGCCTAGTCTTAAGGGTGGATAATGACACAAACGCAATCAAAAAAGTAAGACTAAGCTGAAGTAGCCAACTCGGTTAAAAGCTACTCTGAAATTTAAAGCAAAGTCAGAACGAAAACACAAAGACCAATGAGTAATGCAACCAACTATGTTTCTTTGCACAAACCGTACAGGGCTCAGTCAAACGGCTAAGCCTGCCAAAAATATATCCAACTCTTTGGTGTTACTCTCCACGGAAGTCTTTAGTAAAAGGCGAAAGACTTGTTCGTTATGAAGAGAAACCAGAGTAAATTCAGCCTTTCGCCACAAGAGCAACCAAAGACCCTATTTGGTCTGGGCCACCGGCTTCATGGTGCTGCTCATTTAGCATAGCAAAGTACAGGCCACGCCTTCTCGGCAGCTTAATCTGCATGGACTCTGTGACGATTCATTGTGCACACCCTGAGCCAGAGTGGTTTCTCTGTGAATGCCTCCCCCATCCCTGACGTGCCCAACTCATACTTACCTGGCAGGGGAGACACCATGATCACGAAGGTGGTTCACCCAGGGTGAGGCTCAGCCATTGCACCTCCGGTTGTGCTGACCCCTGCGAATTCCCCAAATGTGGGAATCTCGACTGCATAATTTCTGGTAGTGGGGGACTGCGTTCGCGCTCTCCCCTGATCTTTTGTTGAAGTTAACGGAACGTCAGAGTGGTGATGTCATGCTGAGACTATTAAAGTTGCCTTCGTAGCATTTACACGCCAGAGATTTAGCCCCCCAAGCTTGTCCCGAATTGTTCCACAGAAGAATCATGACCCGCCCCGCTCCCAAGCCACGCCCACCCCCGGGTTAAGCCACGCCCACTTTAGATAAAAAACTTCCTCCGGCCGCGACGAGCCCCCTCCCCCGGGAACCAAACTTATCTCTCCCTAACCAGTGGTCCTCTGCTTACAAACCTGACAGCTTAACCACTGCACTGCACGGCCCAGCTTACTTAAGACTGATCTAGAGCCACTTTAAAGCCAAGGCCCCTACCGCAATGGTTTTCATTTCTACAGAATGCAAGAAGGGTGCACTGTTCCCAGCGGCACTGCAATACCGGGTCAATGCATGGAGAGAACGGAGCAAGCCCCTTTTTCAACTCCTACTTCCAAAAATCCGTTTAATATATTGTCCGCGTATAGAGGACGTATCAGATATTAAACTGATAAGAACAGATACTACACTTGATCTTAGCCAAAAGGCCGAGAAGCGATAACCCCTAGGGGTTGGCACCAGCAGGCCGCCCCTCAGGTCCCGTCCCTCCTTGTCGGGGTGTTACACTATTTTACAATGGCTGGTGCTTAGGACTCCGCCCACAGAGTGGTCGATTTGTAGCTTTCTATTTCCTTGCAAGGTTCTTACCATGAACAAAAACTAATGGAATAATGAAAGCTAGGTGTGTAAAGAGATGTCCGTTAACTGAAATAAAAATGAAAAGCAGGCTTTGCAAAAAGCCACTGCGAACTGAATCTGCATTGTGTGTTTCCACAGAGAAGACTGGCATGCGGTCATGTATCGTTCCAATTTTAGTATAGCCTACTAAATTGGAACGATACAGAGAACACTGGCATGTGGTCACCAAAATAAACTAAAATGACAAGAGGACATGTATTTTGTTTCCGTCTTTATCCCAAGCCTAGTCTTAAGGGTGGATAATGACACAAACGCAATCAAAAAAGTAAGACTAAGCTGAAGTAGCCAACTCGGTTAAAAGCTACTCTGAAATTTAAAGCAAAGTCAGAACGAAAACACAAAGACCAATGAGTAATGCAACCAACTATGTTTCTTTGCACAAACCGTACAGGGCTCAGTCAAACGGCTAAGCCTGCCAAAAATATATCCAACTCTTTGGTGTTACTCTCCACGGAAGTCTTTAGTAAAAGGCGAAAGACTTGTTCGTTATGAAGAGAAACCAGAGTAAATTCAGCCTTTCGCCACAAGAGCAACCAAAGACCCTATTTGGTCTGGGCCACCGGCTTCATGGTGCTGCTCATTTAGCATAGCAAAGTACAGGCCACGCCTTCTCGGCAGCTTAATCTGCATGGACTCTGTGACGATTCATTGTGCACACCCTGAGCCAGAGTGGTTTCTCTGTGAATGCCTCCCCCATCCCTGACGTGCCCAACTCATACTTACCTGGCAGGGGAGACACCATGATCACGAAGGTGGTTCACCCAGGGTGAGGCTCAGCCATTGCACCTCCGGTTGTGCTGACCCCTGCGAATTCCCCAAATGTGGGAATCTCGACTGCATAATTTCTGGTAGTGGGGGACTGCGTTCGCGCTCTCCCCTGATCTTTTGTTGAAGTTAACGGAACGTCAGAGTGGTGATGTCATGCTGAGACTATTAAAGTTGCCTTCGTAGCATTTACACGCCAGAGATTTAGCCCCCCAAGCTTGTCCCGAATTGTTCCACAGAAGAATCATGACCCGCCCCGCTCCCAAGCCACGCCCACCCCCGGGTTAAGCCACGCCCACTTTAGATAAAAAACTTCCTCCGGCCGCGACGAGCCCCCTCCCCCGGGAACCAAACTTATCTCTCCCTAACCAGTGGTCCTCTGCTTACAAACCTGACAGCTTAACCACTGCACTGCACGGCCCAGCTTACTTAAGACTGATCTAGAGCCACTTTAAAGCCAAGGCCCCTACCGCAATGGTTTTCATTTCTACAGAATGCAAGAAGGGTGCACTGTTCCCAGCGGCACTGCAATACCGGGTCAATGCATGGAGAGAACGGAGCAAGCCCCTTTTTCAACTCCTACTTCCAAAAATCCGTTTAATATATTGTCCGCGTATAGAGGACGTATCAGATATTAAACTGATAAGAACAGATACTACACTTGATCTTAGCCAAAAGGCCGAGAAGCGATAACCCCTAGGGGTTGGCACCAGCAGGCCGCCCCTCAGGTCCCGTCCCTCCTTGTCGGGGTGTTACACTATTTTACAATGGCTGGTGCTTAGGACTCCGCCCACAGAGTGGTCGATTTGTAGCTTTCTATTTCCTTGCAAGGTTCTTACCATGAACAAAAACTAATGGAATAATGAAAGCTAGGTGTGTAAAGAGATGTCCGTTAACTGAAATAAAAATGAAAAGCAGGCTTTGCAAAAAGCCACTGCGAACTGAATCTGCATTGTGTGTTTCCACAGAGAAGACTGGCATGCGGTCATGTATCGTTCCAATTTTAGTATAGCCTACTAAATTGGAACGATACAGAGAACACTGGCATGTGGTCACCAAAATAAACTAAAATGACAAGAGGACATGTATTTTGTTTCCGTCTTTATCCCAAGCCTAGTCTTAAGGGTGGATAATGACACAAACGCAATCAAAAAAGTAAGACTAAGCTGAAGTAGCCAACTCGGTTAAAAGCTACTCTGAAATTTAAAGCAAAGTCAGAACGAAAACACAAAGACCAATGAGTAATGCAACCAACTATGTTTCTTTGCACAAACCGTACAGGGCTCAGTCAAACGGCTAAGCCTGCCAAAAATATATCCAACTCTTTGGTGTTACTCTCCACGGAAGTCTTTAGTAAAAGGCGAAAGACTTGTTCGTTATGAAGAGAAACCAGAGTAAATTCAGCCTTTCGCCACAAGAGCAACCAAAGACCCTATTTGGTCTGGGCCACCGGCTTCATGGTGCTGCTCATTTAGCATAGCAAAGTACAGGCCACGCCTTCTCGGCAGCTTAATCTGCATGGACTCTGTGACGATTCATTGTGCACACCCTGAGCCAGAGTGGTTTCTCTGTGAATGCCTCCCCCATCCCTGACGTGCCCAACTCATACTTACCTGGCAGGGGAGACACCATGATCACGAAGGTGGTTCACCCAGGGTGAGGCTCAGCCATTGCACCTCCGGTTGTGCTGACCCCTGCGAATTCCCCAAATGTGGGAATCTCGACTGCATAATTTCTGGTAGTGGGGGACTGCGTTCGCGCTCTCCCCTGATCTTTTGTTGAAGTTAACGGAACGTCAGAGTGGTGATGTCATGCTGAGACTATTAAAGTTGCCTTCGTAGCATTTACACGCCAGAGATTTAGCCCCCCAAGCTTGTCCCGAATTGTTCCACAGAAGAATCATGACCCGCCCCGCTCCCAAGCCACGCCCACCCCCGGGTTAAGCCACGCCCACTTTAGATAAAAAACTTCCTCCGGCCGCGACGAGCCCCCTCCCCCGGGAACCAAACTTATCTCTCCCTAACCAGTGGTCCTCTGCTTACAAACCTGACAGCTTAACCACTGCACTGCACGGCCCAGCTTACTTAAGACTGATCTAGAGCCACTTTAAAGCCAAGGCCCCTACCGCAATGGTTTTCATTTCTACAGAATGCAAGAAGGGTGCACTGTTCCCAGCGGCACTGCAATACCGGGTCAATGCATGGAGAGAACGGAGCAAGCCCCTTTTTCAACTCCTACTTCCAAAAATCCGTTTAATATATTGTCCGCGTATAGAGGACGTATCAGATATTAAACTGATAAGAACAGATACTACACTTGATCTTAGCCAAAAGGCCGAGAAGCGATAACCCCTAGGGGTTGGCACCAGCAGGCCGCCCCTCAGGTCCCGTCCCTCCTTGTCGGGGTGTTACACTATTTTACAATGGCTGGTGCTTAGGACTCCGCCCACAGAGTGGTCGATTTGTAGCTTTCTATTTCCTTGCAAGGTTCTTACCATGAACAAAAACTAATGGAATAATGAAAGCTAGGTGTGTAAAGAGATGTCCGTTAACTGAAATAAAAATGAAAAGCAGGCTTTGCAAAAAGCCACTGCGAACTGAATCTGCATTGTGTGTTTCCACAGAGAAGACTGGCATGCGGTCATGTATCGTTCCAATTTTAGTATAGCCTACTAAATTGGAACGATACAGAGAACACTGGCATGTGGTCACCAAAATAAACTAAAATGACAAGAGGACATGTATTTTGTTTCCGTCTTTATCCCAAGCCTAGTCTTAAGGGTGGATAATGACACAAACGCAATCAAAAAAGTAAGACTAAGCTGAAGTAGCCAACTCGGTTAAAAGCTACTCTGAAATTTAAAGCAAAGTCAGAACGAAAACACAAAGACCAATGAGTAATGCAACCAACTATGTTTCTTTGCACAAACCGTACAGGGCTCAGTCAAACGGCTAAGCCTGCCAAAAATATATCCAACTCTTTGGTGTTACTCTCCACGGAAGTCTTTAGTAAAAGGCGAAAGACTTGTTCGTTATGAAGAGAAACCAGAGTAAATTCAGCCTTTCGCCACAAGAGCAACCAAAGACCCTATTTGGTCTGGGCCACCGGCTTCATGGTGCTGCTCATTTAGCATAGCAAAGTACAGGCCACGCCTTCTCGGCAGCTTAATCTGCATGGACTCTGTGACGATTCATTGTGCACACCCTGAGCCAGAGTGGTTTCTCTGTGAATGCCTCCCCCATCCCTGACGTGCCCAACTCATACTTACCTGGCAGGGGAGACACCATGATCACGAAGGTGGTTCACCCAGGGTGAGGCTCAGCCATTGCACCTCCGGTTGTGCTGACCCCTGCGAATTCCCCAAATGTGGGAATCTCGACTGCATAATTTCTGGTAGTGGGGGACTGCGTTCGCGCTCTCCCCTGATCTTTTGTTGAAGTTAACGGAACGTCAGAGTGGTGATGTCATGCTGAGACTATTAAAGTTGCCTTCGTAGCATTTACACGCCAGAGATTTAGCCCCCCAAGCTTGTCCCGAATTGTTCCACAGAAGAATCATGACCCGCCCCCGCTCCCAAGCCACGCCCACCCCCGGGTTAAGCCACGCCCACTTTAGATAAAAAACTTCCTCCGGCCGCGACGAGCCCCCTCCCCCGGGAACCAAACTTATCTCTCCCTAACCAGTGGTCCTCTGCTTACAAACCTGACAGCTTAACCACTGCACTGCACGGCCCAGCTTACTTAAGACTGATCTAGAGCCACTTTAAAGCCAAGGCCCCTACCGCAATGGTTTTCATTTCTACAGAATGCAAGAAGGGTGCACTGTTCCCAGCGGCACTGCAATACCGGGTCAATGCATGGAGAGAACGGAGCAAGCCCCTTTTTCAACTCCTACTTCCAAAAATCCGTTTAATATATTGTCCGCGTATAGAGGACGTATCAGATATTAAACTGATAAGAACAGATACTACACTTGATCTTAGCCAAAAGGCCGAGAAGCGATAACCCCTAGGGGTTGGCACCAGCAGGCCGCCCCTCAGGTCCCGTCCCTCCTTGTCGGGGTGTTACACTATTTTACAATGGCTGGTGCTTAGGACTCCGCCCACAGAGTGGTCGATTTGTAGCTTTCTATTTCCTTGCAAGGTTCTTACCATGAACAAAAACTAATGGAATAATGAAAGCTAGGTGTGTAAAGAGATGTCCGTTAACTGAAATAAAAATGAAAAGCAGGCTTTGCAAAAAGCCACTGCGAACTGAATCTGCATTGTGTGTTTCCACAGAGAAGACTGGCATGCGGTCATGTATCGTTCCAATTTTAGTATAGCCTACTAAATTGGAACGATACAGAGAACACTGGCATGTGGTCACCAAATAAACTAAAATGACAAGAGGACATGTATTTTGTTTCCGTCTTTATCCCAAGCCTAGTCTTAAGGGTGGATAATGACACAAACGCAATCAAAAAAGTAAGACTAAGCTGAAGTAGCCAACTCGGTTAAAAGCTACTCTGAAATTTAAAGCAAAGTCAGAACGAAAACACAAAGACCAATGAGTAATGCAACCAACTATGTTTCTTTGCACAAACCGTACAGGGCTCAGTCAAACGGCTAAGCCTGCCAAAAATATATCCAACTCTTTGGTGTTACTCTCCACGGAAGTCTTTAGTAAAAGGCGAAAGACTTGTTCGTTATGAAGAGAAACCAGAGTAAATTCAGCCTTTCGCCACAAGAGCAACCAAAGACCCTATTTGGTCTGGGCCACCGGCTTCATGGTGCTGCTCATTTAGCATAGCAAAGTACAGGCCACGCCTTCTCGGCAGCTTAATCTGCATGGACTCTGTGACGATTCATTGTGCACACCCTGAGCCAGAGTGGTTTCTCTGTGAATGCCTCCCCCATCCCTGACGTGCCCAACTCATACTTACCTGGCAGGGGAGACACCATGATCACGAAGGTGGTTCACCCAGGGTGAGGCTCAGCCATTGCACCTCCGGTTGTGCTGACCCCTGCGAATTCCCCAAATGTGGGAATCTCGACTGCATAATTTCTGGTAGTGGGGGACTGCGTTCGCGCTCTCCCCTGATCTTTTGTTGAAGTTAACGGAACGTCAGAGTGGTGATGTCATGCTGAGACTATTAAAGTTGCCTTCGTAGCATTTACACGCCAGAGATTTAGCCCCCCAAGCTTGTCCCGAATTGTTCCACAGAAGAATCATGACCCGCCCCGCTCCCAAGCCACGCCCACCCCCGGGTTAAGCCACGCCCACTTTAGATAAAAAACTTCCTCCGGCCGCGACGAGCCCCCTCCCCCGGGAACCAAACTTATCTCTCCCTAACCAGTGGTCCTCTGCTTACAAACCTGACAGCTTAACCACTGCACTGCACGGCCCAGCTTACTTAAGACTGATCTAGAGCCACTTTAAAGCCAAGGCCCCTACCGCAATGGTTTTCATTTCTACAGAATGCAAGAAGGGTGCACTGTTCCCAGCGGCACTGCAATACCGGGTCAATGCATGGAGAGAACGGAGCAAGCCCCTTTTTCAACTCCTACTTCCAAAAATCCGTTTAATATATTGTCCGCGTATAGAGGACGTATCAGATATTAAACTGATAAGAACAGATACTACACTTGATCTTAGCCAAAAGGCCGAGAAGCGATAACCCCTAGGGGTTGGCACCAGCAGGCCGCCCCTCAGGTCCCGTCCCTCCTTGTCGGGGTGTTACACTATTTTACAATGGCTGGTGCTTAGGACTCCGCCCACAGAGTGGTCGATTTGTAGCTTTCTATTTCCTTGCAAGGTTCTTACCATGAACAAAAACTAATGGAATAATGAAAGCTAGGTGTGTAAAGAGATGTCCGTTAACTGAAATAAAAATGAAAAGCAGGCTTTGCAAAAAGCCACTGCGAACTGAATCTGCATTGTGTGTTTCCACAGAGAAGACTGGCATGCGGTCATGTATCGTTCCAATTTTAGTATAGCCTACTAAATTGGAACGATACAGAGAACACTGGCATGTGGTCACCAAATAAACTAAAATGACAAGAGGACATGTATTTTGTTTCCGTCTTTATCCCAAGCCTAGTCTTAAGGGTGGATAATGACACAAACGCAATCAAAAAAGTAAGACTAAGCTGAAGTAGCCAACTCGGTTAAAAGCTACTCTGAAATTTAAAGCAAAGTCAGAACGAAAACACAAAGACCAATGAGTAATGCAACCAACTATGTTTCTTTGCACAAACCGTACAGGGCTCAGTCAAACGGCTAAGCCTGCCAAAAATATATCCAACTCTTTGGTGTTACTCTCCACGGAAGTCTTTAGTAAAAGGCGAAAGACTTGTTCGTTATGAAGAGAAACCAGAGTAAATTCAGCCTTTCGCCACAAGAGCAACCAAAGACCCTATTTGGTCTGGGCCACCGGCTTCATGGTGCTGCTCATTTAGCATAGCAAAGTACAGGCCACGCCTTCTCGGCAGCTTAATCTGCATGGACTCTGTGACGATTCATTGTGCACACCCTGAGCCAGAGTGGTTTCTCTGTGAATGCCTCCCCCATCCCTGACGTGCCCAACTCATACTTACCTGGCAGGGGAGACACCATGATCACGAAGGTGGTTCACCCAGGGTGAGGCTCAGCCATTGCACCTCCGGTTGTGCTGACCCCTGCGAATTCCCCAAATGTGGGAATCTCGACTGCATAATTTCTGGTAGTGGGGGACTGCGTTCGCGCTCTCCCCTGATCTTTTGTTGAAGTTAACGGAACGTCAGAGTGGTGATGTCATGCTGAGACTATTAAAGTTGCCTTCGTAGCATTTACACGCCAGAGATTTAGCCCCCAAGCTTGTCCCGAATTGTTCCACAGAAGAATCATGACCCGCCCCGCTCCCAAGCCACGCCCACCCCCGGGTTAAGCCACGCCCACTTTAGATAAAAAACTTCCTCCGGCCGCGACGAGCCCCCTCCCCCGGGAACCAAACTTATCTCTCCCTAACCAGTGGTCCTCTGCTTACAAACCTGACAGCTTAACCACTGCACTGCACGGCCCAGCTTACTTAAGACTGATCTAGAGCCACTTTAAAGCCAAGGCCCCTACCGCAATGGTTTTCATTTCTACAGAATGCAAGAAGGGTGCACTGTTCCCAGCGGCACTGCAATACCGGGTCAATGCATGGAGAGAACGGAGCAAGCCCCTTTTTCAACTCCTACTTCAAAAATCCGTTTAATATATTGTCCGCGTATAGAGGACGTATCAGATATTAAACTGATAAGAACAGATACTACACTTGATCTTAGCCAAAAGGCCGAGAAGCGATAACCCCTAGGGGTTGGCACCAGCAGGCCGCCCCTCAGGTCCCGTCCCTCCTTGTCGGGGTGTTACACTATTTTACAATGGCTGGTGCTTAGGACTCCGCCCACAGAGTGGTCGATTTGTAGCTTTCTATTTCCTTGCAAGGTTCTTACCATGAACAAAAACTAATGGAATAATGAAAGCTAGGTGTGTAAAGAGATGTCCGTTAACTGAAATAAAAATGAAAAGCAGGCTTTGCAAAAAGCCACTGCGAACTGAATCTGCATTGTGTGTTTCCACAGAGAAGACTGGCATGCGGTCATGTATCGTTCCAATTTTAGTATAGCCTACTAAATTGGAACGATACAGAGAACACTGGCATGTGGTCACCAAAATAAACTAAAATGACAAGAGGACATGTATTTTGTTTCCGTCTTTATCCCAAGCCTAGTCTTAAGGGTGGATAATGACACAAACGCAATCAAAAAAGTAAGACTAAGCTGAAGTAGCCAACTCGGTTAAAAGCTACTCTGAAATTTAAAGCAAAGTCAGAACGAAAACACAAAGACCAATGAGTAATGCAACCAACTATGTTTCTTTGCACAAACCGTACAGGGCTCAGTCAAACGGCTAAGCCTGCCAAAAATATATCCAACTCTTTGGTGTTACTCTCCACGGAAGTCTTTAGTAAAAGGCGAAAGACTTGTTCGTTATGAAGAGAAACCAGAGTAAATTCAGCCTTTCGCCACAAGAGCAACCAAAGACCCTATTTGGTCTGGGCCACCGGCTTCATGGTGCTGCTCATTTAGCATAGCAAAGTACAGGCCACGCCTTCTCGGCAGCTTAATCTGCATGGACTCTGTGACGATTCATTGTGCACACCCTGAGCCAGAAGAGTGGTTTCTCTGTGAATGCCTCCCCCATCCCTGACGTGCCCAACTCATACTTACCTGGCAGGGGAGACACCATGATCACGAAGGTGGTTCACCCAGGGTGAGGCTCAGCCATTGCACCTCCGGTTGTGCTGACCCCTGCGAATTCCCCAAATGTGGGAATCTCGACTGCATAATTTCTGGTAGTGGGGGACTGCGTTCGCGCTCTCCCCTGATCTTTTGTTGAAGTTAACGGAACGTCAGAGTGGTGATGTCATGCTGAGACTATTAAAGTTGCCTTCGTAGCATTTACACGCCAGAGATTTAGCCCCCCAAGCTTGTCCCGAATTGTTCCACAGAAGAATCATGACCCGCCCCGCTCCCAAGCCACGCCCACCCCCGGGTTAAGCCACGCCCACTTTAGATAAAAAACTTCCTCCGGCCGCGACGAGCCCCCTCCCCCGGGAACCAAACTTATCTCTCCCTAACCAGTGGTCCTCTGCTTACAAACCTGACAGCTTAACCACTGCACTGCACGGCCCAGCTTACTTAAGACTGATCTAGAGCCACTTTAAAGCCAAGGCCCCTACCGCAATGGTTTTCATTTCTACAGAATGCAAGAAGGGTGCACTGTTCCCAGCGGCACTGCAATACCGGGTCAATGCATGGAGAGAACGGAGCAAGCCCCTTTTTCAACTCCTACTTCCAAAAATCCGTTTAATATATTGTCCGCGTATAGAGGACGTATCAGATATTAAACTGATAAGAACAGATACTACACTTGATCTTAGCCAAAAGGCCGAGAAGCGATAACCCCTAGGGGTTGGCACCAGCAGGCCGCCCCTCAGGTCCCGTCCCTCCTTGTCGGGGTGTTACACTATTTTACAATGGCTGGTGCTTAGGACTCCGCCCACAGAGTGGTCGATTTGTAGCTTTCTATTTCCTTGCAAGGTTCTTACCATGAACAAAAACTAATGGAATAATGAAAGCTAGGTGTGTAAAGAGATGTCCGTTAACTGAAATAAAAATGAAAAGCAGGCTTTGCAAAAAGCCACTGCGAACTGAATCTGCATTGTGTGTTTCCACAGAGAAGACTGGCATGCGGTCATGTATCGTTCCAATTTTAGTATAGCCTACTAAATTGGAACGATACAGAGAACACTGGCATGTGGTCACCAAAATAAACTAAAATGACAAGAGGACATGTATTTTGTTTCCGTCTTTATCCCAAGCCTAGTCTTAAGGGTGGATAATGACACAAACGCAATCAAAAAAGTAAGACTAAGCTGAAGTAGCCAACTCGGTTAAAAGCTACTCTGAAATTTAAAGCAAAGTCAGAACGAAAACACAAAGACCAATGAGTAATGCAACCAACTATGTTTCTTTGCACAAACCGTACAGGGCTCAGTCAAACGGCTAAGCCTGCCAAAAATATATCCAACTCTTTGGTGTTACTCTCCACGGAAGTCTTTAGTAAAAGGCGAAAGACTTGTTCGTTATGAAGAGAAACCAGAGTAAATTCAGCCTTTCGCCACAAGAGCAACCAAAGACCCTATTTGGTCTGGGCCACCGGCTTCATGGTGCTGCTCATTTAGCATAGCAAAGTACAGGCCACGCCTTCTCGGCAGCTTAATCTGCATGGACTCTGTGACGATTCATTGTGCACACCCTGAGCCAGAGTGGTTTCTCTGTGAATGCCTCCCCCATCCCTGACGTGCCCAACTCATACTTACCTGGCAGGGGAGACACCATGATCACGAAGGTGGTTCACCCAGGGTGAGGCTCAGCCATTGCACCTCCGGTTGTGCTGACCCCTGCGAATTCCCCAAATGTGGGAATCTCGACTGCATAATTTCTGGTAGTGGGGGACTGCGTTCGCGCTCTCCCCTGATCTTTTGTTGAAGTTAACGGAACGTCAGAGTGGTGATGTCATGCTGAGACTATTAAAGTTGCCTTCGTAGCATTTACACGCCAGAGATTTAGCCCCCCAAGCTTGTCCCGAATTGTTCCACAGAAGAATCATGACCCGCCCCGCTCCCAAGCCACGCCCACACCCCGGGTTAAGCCACGCCCACTTTAGATAAAAAACTTCCTCCGGCCGCGACGAGCCCCCTCCCCCGGGAACCAAACTTATCTCTCCCTAACCAGTGGTCCTCTGCTTACAAACCTGACAGCTTAACCACTGCACTGCACGGCCCAGCTTACTTAAGACTGATCTAGAGCCACTTTAAAGCCAAGGCCCCTACCGCAATGGTTTTCATTTCTACAGAATGCAAGAAGGGTGCACTGTTCCCAGCGGCACTGCAATACCGGGTCAATGCATGGAGAGAACGGAGCAAGCCCCTTTTTCAACTCCTACTTCCAAAAATCCGTTTAATATATTGTCCGCGTATAGAGGACGTATCAGATATTAAACTGATAAGAACAGATACTACACTTGATCTTAGCCAAAAGGCCGAGAAGCGATAACCCCTAGGGGTTGGCACCAGCAGGCCGCCCCTCAGGTCCCGTCCCTCCTTGTCGGGGTGTTACACTATTTTACAATGGCTGGTGCTTAGGACTCCGCCCACAGAGTGGTCGATTTGTAGCTTTCTATTTCCTTGCAAGGTTCTTACCATGAACAAAAACTAATGGAATAATGAAAGCTAGGTGTGTAAAGAGATGTCCGTTAACTGAAATAAAAATGAAAAGCAGGCTTTGCAAAAAGCCACTGCGAACTGAATCTGCATTGTGTGTTTCCACAGAGAAGACTGGCATGCGGTCATGTATCGTTCCAATTTTAGTATAGCCTACTAAATTGGAACGATACAGAGAACACTGGCATGTGGTCACCAAAATAAACTAAAATGACAAGAGGACATGTATTTTGTTTCCGTCTTTATCCCAAGCCTAGTCTTAAGGGTGGATAATGACACAAACGCAATCAAAAAAGTAAGACTAAGCTGAAGTAGCCAACTCGGTTAAAAGCTACTCTGAAATTTAAAGCAAAGTCAGAACGAAAACACAAAGACCAATGAGTAATGCAACCAACTATGTTTCTTTGCACAAACCGTACAGGGCTCAGTCAAACGGCTAAGCCTGCCAAAAATATATCCAACTCTTTGGTGTTACTCTCCACGGAAGTCTTTAGTAAAAGGCGAAAGACTTGTTCGTTATGAAGAGAAACCAGAGTAAATTCAGCCTTTCGCCACAAGAGCAACCAAAGACCCTATTTGGTCTGGGCCACCGGCTTCATGGTGCTGCTCATTTAGCATAGCAAAGTACAGGCCACGCCTTCTCGGCAGCTTAATCTGCATGGACTCTGTGACGATTCATTGTGCACACCCTGAGCCAGAGTGGTTTCTCTGTGAATGCCTCCCCCATCCCTGACGTGCCCAACTCATACTTACCTGGCAGGGGAGACACCATGATCACGAAGGTGGTTCACCCAGGGTGAGGCTCAGCCATTGCACCTCCGGTTGTGCTGACCCCTGCGAATTCCCCAAATGTGGGAATCTCGACTGCATAATTTCTGGTAGTGGGGGACTGCGTTCGCGCTCTCCCCTGATCTTTTGTTGAAGTTAACGGAACGTCAGAGTGGTGATGTCATGCTGAGACTATTAAAGTTGCCTTCGTAGCATTTACACGCCAGAGATTTAGCCCCCCAAGCTTGTCCCGAATTGTTCCACAGAAGAATCATGACCCGCCCCGCTCCCAAGCCACGCCCACCCCCGGGTTAAGCCACGCCCACTTTAGATAAAAAACTTCCTCCGGCCGCGACGAGCCCCCTCCCCCGGGAACCAAACTTATCTCTCCCTAACCAGTGGTCCTCTGCTTACAAACCTGACAGCTTAACCACTGCACTGCACGGCCCAGCTTACTTAAGACTGATCTAGAGCCACTTTAAAGCCAAGGCCCCTACCGCAATGGTTTTCATTTCTACAGAATGCAAGAAGGGTGCACTGTTCCCAGCGGCACTGCAATACCGGGTCAATGCATGGAGAGAACGGAGCAAGCCCCTTTTTCAACTCCTACTTCCAAAAATCCGTTTAATATATTGTCCGCGTATAGAGGACGTATCAGATATTAAACTGATAAGAACAGATACTACACTTGATCTTAGCCAAAAGGCCGAGAAGCGATAACCCCTAGGGGTTGGCACCAGCAGGCCGCCCCTCAGGTCCCGTCCCTCCTTGTCGGGGTGTTACACTATTTTACAATGGCTGGTGCTTAGGACTCCGCCCACAGAGTGGTCGATTTGTAGCTTTCTATTTCCTTGCAAGGTTCTTACCATGAACAAAAACTAATGGAATAATGAAAGCTAGGTGTGTAAAGAGATGTCCGTTAACTGAAATAAAAATGAAAAGCAGGCTTTGCAAAAAGCCACTGCGAACTGAATCTGCATTGTGTGTTTCCACAGAGAAGACTGGCATGCGGTCATGTATCGTTCCAATTTTAGTATAGCCTACTAAATTGGAACGATACAGAGAACACTGGCATGTGGTCACCAAAATAAACTAAAATGACAAGAGGACATGTATTTTGTTTCCGTCTTTATCCCAAGCCTAGTCTTAAGGGTGGATAATGACACAAACGCAATCAAAAAAGTAAGACTAAGCTGAAGTAGCCAACTCGGTTAAAAGCTACTCTGAAATTTAAAGCAAAGTCAGAACGAAAACACAAAGACCAATGAGTAATGCAACCAACTATGTTTCTTTGCACAAACCGTACAGGGCTCAGTCAAACGGCTAAGCCTGCCAAAAATATATCCAACTCTTTGGTGTTACTCTCCACGGAAGTCTTTAGTAAAAGGCGAAAGACTTGTTCGTTATGAAGAGAAACCAGAGTAAATTCAGCCTTTCGCCACAAGAGCAACCAAAGACCCTATTTGGTCTGGGCCACCGGCTTCATGGTGCTGCTCATTTAGCATAGCAAAGTACAGGCCACGCCTTCTCGGCAGCTTAATCTGCATGGACTCTGTGACGATTCATTGTGCACACCCTGAGCCAGAGTGGTTTCTCTGTGAATGCCTCCCCCATCCCTGACGTGCCCAACTCATACTTACCTGGCAGGGGAGACACCATGATCACGAAGGTGGTTCACCCAGGGTGAGGCTCAGCCATTGCACCTCCGGTTGTGCTGACCCCTGCGAATTCCCCAAATGTGGGAATCTCGACTGCATAATTTCTGGTAGTGGGGGACTGCGTTCGCGCTCTCCCCTGATCTTTTGTTGAAGTTAACGGAACGTCAGAGTGGTGATGTCATGCTGAGACTATTAAAGTTGCCTTCGTAGCATTTACACGCCAGAGATTTAGCCCCCCAAGCTTGTCCCGAATTGTTCCACAGAAGAATCATGACCCGCCCCGCTCCCAAGCCACGCCCACCCCCGGGTTAAGCCACGCCCACTTTAGATAAAAAACTTCCTCCGGCCGCGACGAGCCCCCTCCCCCGGGAACCAAACTTATCTCTCCCTAACCAGTGGTCCTCTGCTTACAAACCTGACAGCTTAACCACTGCACTGCACGGCCCAGCTTACTTAAGACTGATCTAGAGCCACTTTAAAGCCAAGGCCCCTACCGCAATGGTTTTCATTTCTACAGAATGCAAGAAGGGTGCACTGTTCCCAGCGGCACTGCAATACCGGGTCAATGCATGGAGAGAACGGAGCAAGCCCCTTTTTCAACTCCTACTTCCAAAAATCCGTTTAATATATTGTCCGCGTATAGAGGACGTATCAGATATTAAACTGATAAGAACAGATACTACACTTGATCTTAGCCAAAAGGCCGAGAAGCGATAACCCCTAGGGGTTGGCACCAGCAGGCCGCCCCTCAGGTCCCGTCCCTCCTTGTCGGGGTGTTACACTATTTTACAATGGCTGGTGCTTAGGACTCCGCCCACAGAGTGGTCGATTTGTAGCTTTCTATTTCCTTGCAAGGTTCTTACCATGAACAAAAACTAATGGAATAATGAAAGCTAGGTGTGTAAAGAGATGTCCGTTAACTGAAATAAAAATGAAAAGCAGGCTTTGCAAAAAGCCACTGCGAACTGAATCTGCATTGTGTGTTTCCACAGAGAAGACTGGCATGCGGTCATGTATCGTTCCAATTTTAGTATAGCCTACTAAATTGGAACGATACAGAGAACACTGGCATGTGGTCACCAAAATAAACTAAAATGACAAGAGGACATGTATTTTGTTTCCGTCTTTATCCCAAGCCTAGTCTTAAGGGTGGATAATGACACAAACGCAATCAAAAAAGTAAGACTAAGCTGAAGTAGCCAACTCGGTTAAAAGCTACTCTGAAATTTAAAGCAAAGTCAGAACGAAAACACAAAGACCAATGAGTAATGCAACCAACTATGTTTCTTTGCACAAACCGTACAGGGCTCAGTCAAACGGCTAAGCCTGCCAAAAATATATCCAACTCTTTGGTGTTACTCTCCACGGAAGTCTTTAGTAAAAGGCGAAAGACTTGTTCGTTATGAAGAGAAACCAGAGTAAATTCAGCCTTTCGCCACAAGAGCAACCAAAGACCCTATTTGGTCTGGGCCACCGGCTTCATGGTGCTGCTCATTTAGCATAGCAAAGTACAGGCCACGCCTTCTCGGCAGCTTAATCTGCATGGACTCTGTGACGATTCATTGTGCACACCCTGAGCCAGAGTGGTTTCTCTGTGAATGCCTCCCCCATCCCTGACGTGCCCAACTCATACTTACCTGGCAGGGGAGACACCATGATCACGAAGGTGGTTCACCCAGGGTGAGGCTCAGCCATTGCACCTCCGGTTGTGCTGACCCCTGCGAATTCCCCAAATGTGGGAATCTCGACTGCATAATTTCTGGTAGTGGGGGACTGCGTTCGCGCTCTCCCCTGATCTTTTGTTGAAGTTAACGGAACGTCAGAGTGGTGATGTCATGCTGAGACTATTAAAGTTGCCTTCGTAGCATTTACACGCCAGAGATTTAGCCCCCCAAGCTTGTCCCGAATTGTTCCACAGAAGAATCATGACCCGCCCCGCTCCCAAGCCACGCCCACCCCCGGGTTAAGCCACGCCCACTTTAGATAAAAAACTTCCTCCGGCCGCGACGAGCCCCCTCCCCCGGGAACCAAACTTATCTCTCCCTAACCAGTGGTCCTCTGCTTACAAACCTGACAGCTTAACCACTGCACTGCACGGCCCAGCTTACTTAAGACTGATCTAGAGCCACTTTAAAGCCAAGGCCCCTACCGCAATGGTTTTCATTTCTACAGAATGCAAGAAGGGTGCACTGTTCCCAGCGGCACTGCAATACCGGGTCAATGCATGGAGAGAACGGAGCAAGCCCCTTTTTCAACTCCTACTTCCAAAAATCCGTTTAATATATTGTCCGCGTATAGAGGACGTATCAGATATTAAACTGATAAGAACAGATACTACACTTGATCTTAGCCAAAAGGCCGAGAAGCGATAACCCCTAGGGGTTGGCACCAGCAGGCCGCCCCTCAGGTCCCGTCCCTCCTTGTCGGGGTGTTACACTATTTTACAATGGCTGGTGCTTAGGACTCCGCCCACAGAGTGGTCGATTTGTAGCTTTCTATTTCCTTGCAAGGTTCTTACCATGAACAAAAACTAATGGAATAATGAAAGCTAGGTGTGTAAAGAGATGTCCGTTAACTGAAATAAAAATGAAAAGCAGGCTTTGCAAAAAGCCACTGCGAACTGAATCTGCATTGTGTGTTTCCACAGAGAAGACTGGCATGCGGTCATGTATCGTTCCAATTTTAGTATAGCCTACTAAATTGGAACGATACAGAGAACACTGGCATGTGGTCACCAAAATAAACTAAAATGACAAGAGGACATGTATTTTGTTTCCGTCTTTATCCCAAGCCTAGTCTTAAGGGTGGATAATGACACAAACGCAATCAAAAAAGTAAGACTAAGCTGAAGTAGCCAACTCGGTTAAAAGCTACTCTGAAATTTAAAGCAAAGTCAGAACGAAAACACAAAGACCAATGAGTAATGCAACCAACTATGTTTCTTTGCACAAACCGTACAGGGCTCAGTCAAACGGCTAAGCCTGCCAAAAATATATCCAACTCTTTGGTGTTACTCTCCACGGAAGTCTTTAGTAAAAGGCGAAAGACTTGTTCGTTATGAAGAGAAACCAGAGTAAATTCAGCCTTTCGCCACAAGAGCAACCAAAGACCCTATTTGGTCTGGGCCACCGGCTTCATGGTGCTGCTCATTTAGCATAGCAAAGTACAGGCCACGCCTTCTCGGCAGCTTAATCTGCATGGACTCTGTGACGATTCATTGTGCACACCCTGAGCCAGAGTGGTTTCTCTGTGAATGCCTCCCCCATCCCTGACGTGCCCAACTCATACTTACCTGGCAGGGGAGACACCATGATCACGAAGGTGGTTCACCCAGGGTGAGGCTCAGCCATTGCACCTCCGGTTGTGCTGACCCCTGCGAATTCCCCAAATGTGGGAATCTCGACTGCATAATTTCTGGTAGTGGGGGACTGCGTTCGCGCTCTCCCCTGATCTTTTGTTGAAGTTAACGGAACGTCAGAGTGGTGATGTCATGCTGAGACTATTAAAGTTGCCTTCGTAGCATTTACACGCCAGAGATTTAGCCCCCCAAGCTTGTCCCGAATTGTTCCACAGAAGAATCATGACCCGCCCCGCTCCCAAGCCACGCCCACCCCCGGGTTAAGCCACGCCCACTTTAGATAAAAAACTTCCTCCGGCCGCGACGAGCCCCCTCCCCCGGGAACCAAACTTATCTCTCCCTAACCAGTGGTCCTCTGCTTACAAACCTGACAGCTTAACCACTGCACTGCACGGCCCAGCTTACTTAAGACTGATCTAGAGCCACTTTAAAGCCAAGGCCCCTACCGCAATGGTTTTCATTTCTACAGAATGCAAGAAGGGTGCACTGTTCCCAGCGGCACTGCAATACCGGGTCAATGCATGGAGAGAACGGAGCAAGCCCCTTTTTCAACTCCTACTTCCAAAAATCCGTTTAATATATTGTCCGCGTATAGAGGACGTATCAGATATTAAACTGATAAGAACAGATACTACACTTGATCTTAGCCAAAAGGCCGAGAAGCGATAACCCCTAGGGGTTGGCACCAGCAGGCCGCCCCTCAGGTCCCGTCCCTCCTTGTCGGGGTGTTACACTATTTTACAATGGCTGGTGCTTAGGACTCCGCCCACAGAGTGGTCGATTTGTAGCTTTCTATTTCCTTGCAAGGTTCTTACCATGAACAAAAACTAATGGAATAATGAAAGCTAGGTGTGTAAAGAGATGTCCGTTAACTGAAATAAAAATGAAAAGCAGGCTTTGCAAAAAGCCACTGCGAACTGAATCTGCATTGTGTGTTTCCACAGAGAAGACTGGCATGCGGTCATGTATCGTTCCAATTTTAGTATAGCCTACTAAATTGGAACGATACAGAGAACACTGGCATGTGGTCACCAAAATAAACTAAAATGACAAGAGGACATGTATTTTGTTTCCGTCTTTATCCCAAGCCTAGTCTTAAGGGTGGATAATGACACAAACGCAATCAAAAAAGTAAGACTAAGCTGAAGTAGCCAACTCGGTTAAAAGCTACTCTGAAATTTAAAGCAAAGTCAGAACGAAAACACAAAGACCAATGAGTAATGCAACCAACTATGTTTCTTTGCACAAACCGTACAGGGCTCAGTCAAACGGCTAAGCCTGCCAAAAATATATCCAACTCTTTGGTGTTACTCTCCACGGAAGTCTTTAGTAAAAGGCGAAAGACTTGTTCGTTATGAAGAGAAACCAGAGTAAATTCAGCCTTTCGCCACAAGAGCAACC